>NC_086447.1:529078982-529211482 GCF_028390025.1 Pseudophryne corroboree | reverse complement strand
CATTCCATGAACTCACTCAGTATATGGCAGTGACGTGTGGTGGGGTGAGGCAGGTGAGGCAGAGCCTTTCCTGTTATACTAACGTTTGTGCCAGAGTTTTGACTGCATAAAGTATGTGAAAAATACAAAGAATATGTTAAAAATATCTTCTTTGTATAATTCTAATAATTTTTATAGCCAAATCTCTGAAGTAAAAAGTCTTCAGGGGAGGCACTGCTTATCTTTTCCGCCCATCTCTGATCAAAACCCACCAAATTTTCAGGCGTTTATACTGCTACACCTGTGTATAATGCCCACATGAAGCATTTGGCTCATATATTGTGTGTAAATCTCACTCTGGTATTAACCAGTGCTTCCTTATAAATTTACGCCACCGCACATCCCTGGTATATTGCATACTGTTCATGCTATGTGAGCCATTATAAGACCAGATCACAATACAACCACACATCCCAGCATGCCATTGCTACAAAACACATATCACAATCCACAAAACGAATACCGCAAATGCTATACTACAGGTTGTCTAATATTCCAGCTACCATCACAGATTCCAAATCTAAAACTACCACAAACACATATTTAGCTATTCTATGCCATTTATCAATTAGATATAGAGAGATCGATACTTAGCCATCATGAGGAGCTTCCAAGTAACCTGGTGATTGAAGCTGCATCAAACACATCAGCACTCTGGGGGGAACCAGGAAAGGGTATATACTGTGAACTGCATCAACTGACATATCAGACCTTTATTCACACGGGCATCTCCCCCATCCCCCCAACTTTACCAAACCAGCCACCCACCCCTATCATATTGTTTGTTTGTTTTTGTAGTTTTTTATTATTTGTGCCAGACATTTATATTATTGCCAGGAGGCTGAAGAGACATGGGGCAGGAGGCTGGAAAGACAATGGTTATGAGGCTGAACTGACAGGGGGCATGAGGTACAAGGCTGGAGTGACACAGAGAGCATGTGGCTGGAAACACACAGAGGTAGGGTTGACTCAACTGCATTAATGGCCCTGGGCAAATCAATACATTCCCTGTCTGGCTGCAGGCAGGTACAAAATGCTGCACTCTGATTGGTCGATAGCTCCAACCAGCCACTAATCAGCAAGCTGACAACCATTCAGTGTCTTGCTGCTGCCTGGGAGGCAGGTAGAGAATGCTGCCTGGTCACCCTAATTGGGTATAATTTACAGTCATAGCAGCTACGTAGCATTCTCTACCTGCCTCCCAAGAAGCACCAGAAGCACAGCCTGGAAGGCAGATGCCCTCTGGTCCAGCCCACTCCTGCTCAAAAGCCCCTAGAATTGTGGGGCCCTAGGCATCTGCCCAGAGTGCCTATACATTAAGATGGCCCTGTACAGAGGGCTGGAGGGGACACAGGGAATTTGTGAATGGGAAGACACAGGGGGCTGTAGGGGAGAAAGGGGGCACGAGGGTGTAATGACACAGGGGCATGAGGCTGGAGAGACACGGGGAGCACGATGCTGGAAGGGTCACAGGAAGCACTAGTCTGGTTGAACCTCTGTTGTATGATGATGGCATTGGTTATATTACAACACAACATGCATGTGCAGAGAGCACAGCGCAATGTGTGCTGAGTGAGGGGGTGGACAGGTGGGCCACTCATTTCACCCAGCGGTGAAATGAGCGATGCGCTAGATTGTGCCTGCATGCAGACCATTCTAGTACCGGCAGTAGCGACGTGCGGGGCTGCGCATCGCTGCGCATCGCTGTGGGTCAAACACACGGAGAGATCAGTGCTTAACTTCTAAGCAATCTAGTCAGATTGCTTAGAATTTAAGCACGGATCTCTCCGTGTGTACCCCCCTTTAGATTTGGGTGGGGTGTGTTCATACTGAAATCTAAATTGCAGTGTAAAAATAAAGCAGCCAGTATTTACTCTGCACAAAAACAATATAATCCACCCAAATCTAACTCTCTCTGCACATGATATATCTGCCCCTCCTGCAGTGCACATGGGGCCTATTCTGAATTGATCGCAGCAGGAAATTTGTTAGCAGTTGTGCAAAACCATGTGCACTGCAGGGGGGGGCAGATGTAACATGTGCAGAGAGAGATAGATTTGGGTGGGGTGTTTCCAAACTGAAATCTAAATTGCAGTGTAAAAATAAAGCAGCCAGTATTTACCCTGCACAGAAACAATATAACCCACCCACATCTAACTCTCTCTGCAAATGTTATATCTGCCCCCCCCCCCCCCCCCCCCTGCAGTGGACATGGTTTTACCCAATTGCTAACAAATTTGCTGCTGCGATCAGGTCTGAATTAGGCCTAACTGAGACAGATGCCTTCCTTACATGCACACCATCATTGATGTGTATTTGTTCAATTTAGTTGGAGGTAAAATATATTTACATAGCTATTACTTAAGTAAAGGAAACATATTCAATTACAGTGCATCCATCTAGCAAGTTACCAGTAACAGAAAATCACTAAACAACAATATTTTAGTCGTTATACCAGACAAATAAAGTTGTCATTGTTTCTACATAGCTAATGTCGTATTGTGCGCTGATCCTCCAGACAGAGTGTCGATCTACAGACAATGCTTTCTTGGTATGTTCTGTAAGGCATACCGACTTGGTGATACCTTGTCCTGATCACTGAAAAGTGTGATTTTCAGAAGTCTGGTTGCATTGCTTCAGTCTGATCCATTAGATATGCCCAAAATGCTATGGCAACTGTCGTTTTAGCTTTCCTCCAAAACAAAGCATGGAGATAATGAGCATGGAGGTAATATATACGACCTATTAAAGAGCCTTTCAGGAGGAGGATGAGGAGCATTAGGAGGAAAAAATAGGAAGCTTTGTGCATTAAGTGCTTTATAGCCATGATAAGTCTAATTTACTGAGAGTTAAAATTACTTATTTTTCACTTTGGTTCTCACCACAAAAGCCAAATCCACAATCTCTATCATTAAAGATGCCTCATTTGTCTATGACATTCTGAGCGTTTTGCAGGCTATGAGAAATTTAGCAACGGAATAGAGAACATACTATGGGGGTTATTCAGAGTTATTAGCAAACAAAAAATGTTAGCAATTGGACTGCAGGTGGGGCAGATGTAATGTGCACTGCAGGTGGGGCAGATGTAATGTGCGGAGAGAGTTAAGGGCCCCATACACTTATACGACATGACGGTCCGTCAAGTCATATAAGGTTTCCTCCAACCTACCGGCAGCCTCCCCGTTGGCAGGATAGTATTAGATATATCGTATGCAGTTTTTTTTTTGCATACAATGTATCTTTTACTTTCCCATCCATTTACTGCGGGATCCGACATATAACGAGTGCAGCACTCGTGATATGTCGGATCTAGGGGGATCCGATCCGATGCACACGGGAATGCGCATCGGATCGGATCGGGGGGGAAAGCACACCGAAAATGCCCGATTTCACCAAATATATCGGTCCGAATGCCCGAACTGGGCTGAAATCGAGCATTATCGGTCTAGTGTATGGGGCCCTTTAGATTTGGGTGGGTTATATTGTTTCTGTGCAGGGTAAATACTGGCTGCTTTATTTTTATACTGCAATTTAGATTTCAGTTTGAACACACCCCACCCAAATCTAACTCTCTGACCTTGTTACACCTGCCCCACCTGCAGTGCACATGGGGGGTAATTCTGAGTTGATCGCAGCAGCAAGTTTGTTAGCAATTGGGCAAAACCATGTGCACTGCAGGGGAGGCAGATATAACATGTGCAGAGAGAGAGAGATTTGGGTGTGGTGTGTTCAATATGCAATCTAATTTGCAGTGTAAAAATAAAGCAGCCAGTATTAACCCTGCACAGAAACAAAATAACCCACCCAAATCTAACTCTCTCTGCACATGTTATATCTGCCTCCCCTGCAATGCACATGGTTTTGCCCAACTGCTAACAAAAATACTGCTGCGATCAACTCAGAATTACCCCATGGTTTTTGCCCATTAGTGTGTTTTCTTGGTTTGCAAACAACTAAATAACCCCCTATGTACTAAAGGTATTGGAATTCAATAACTTTTACAATGCATATGACTGAACTCATACAGGTCTCTATTTTCCAGTTATATAGGTTTTTTTTTTCTTTTTGTTGTCAGACCGTTTAACCCTTTTGTTGCCCAGGAAAACAAAAAAAGTGTGTGCCTCATGTAACACACCCACTATTCAAGATTTACCGGCTTAGGAGCGGGATGTAATGCAGTGCGAGTTTTCAGGCAAATTCCAACTCGCACTTTAATAAGGTGTGAGTTGGTGCCAAAACTCACAAATGTAATACAGTGTGAGTTTTTAGTAAAAAAAAAACCTCTACCTGCATGCAAGATCTGGTGAAAATTTAGACCTGGGGGTTTATTTACTAATAATCATATTTGTGCCGTTTTTAAGGGAGTTTGATCTCAAATTTTATCGGACGTAATTTACTGCAACTTTTTGAATCCATATACAGTAATTTATTAAGCTGCAAAGTTTTCTAGTTTCGTATTTTCCGATGTCGATGTGATTCGTATTGTCGGGCAGTGTTTTATGGGAGTGATTAGTAAAACACTGCCTGACATAACACAATGAATCCTGGCCGGATTTGTGAGATCCATGCAGAGCTTCATTGTGTGCTTTATGAGAAGTGATGAAAGGGTTCAAAAAATGTAAAAAAAAAATTGCGTCAGGTCCCCACTCCTATGCGTAACCAGCCTCGGGCTCTTTGAGTCAATCCTGTTTGTAAAAATACAGGGAAAAAAATGTGTAGGGTTCCCCCATATTTAAACAACCAGTATCGGCTCTGCATCCAGTCCTGGTTCAAAAAATTTGGGGGACAAAAGACGTAGGGGTCCCCCGTATTTTTTAAACCAGCACCGGGCTCCACTAGCCAGAGAGATAATCCCACAGCCGGGGGACACTTTTATACTGGTCCCTGCGGCCATGGCATTACCCCCCGAACTGGCCGGGGTACCCTGGAGTAGTGGGGACCCCTTAAATCAAGGAGTCCCCCCCTCCAGCCACCCAAGGACCAGGGGTGAAGCCTGAGGCTGTTCCCCCCATCCGTGGGCGGTGGATGGGAGGCTGATAGCCTTTGTGTAAAAATAAAGAATATTTTTTTGTAGAAGAACTACAAGTCCCAGCAAGCCTCCCCCGCCAGCTGGTACTTGGAGAACCACAAGTACCAGCATGCAGGAGAATAACGGGCCCGCTGATACCTGTAGATCCAATGATGGGAACTTTGCGGTCTGCGGTTAACCGCAAAGTTAATTGGGGTCAATCTTGTGGGTGACCCCAATTAACTTCGCGGTTAACTGCGGACCGCAAAGTTCCCATCATTGGTTACAATGGAGCGCCGCTATGCTACATTATAACCAGTGCGCTCCTCTGTTTGAAAGTGCAGGAGCGCACAGCCAATCAGGAGAGTGCCATGACGTGGCGTTCCCTGATTGGCTGGTGGGAGCTTCACTGGCAGGAGTCACGGGGGGTACCGCCAGTCGGGGAAAGGGGTTCCATGTGCAAACATGGGACCCCTTTCAGTGCGTGGTTCAGGTTGTTCGTTTTTTTATTTTAACAAGTCCCTGGATTACAAACTTAAAGAAGAGGACCGATCTACACAGGATTGTTTGTAAGTATATTTTTTATTTACAGGTACCCCGTGGATTCTACTGGAGAAGAGGACCGAGGGGATCTGTGTCAACATAGGTAAGTATGTGTGTGTGTAAGTGTGCATGTATGTAAATAAAAGTTATACTATCACGGTGTGTGTCTTGTGTATTTTTTGGGGTATTTTTTTTGTAGTAGAACTACAGGTACCAGCGGGCCCGTTATTTTCCCACATGCTGGTACTTGTGGTTCTCCAAGTACTAGATTGCCGGGGAGGCTTACTGGGACTTGTAGTTCTTCTACAAAAAACAATATTCTTTATTTTTATACTATGGCTTTCAGCCTCCCATCCACTGCCCACGGATGGGGGGACAGCCTTGGGCTTCACCCCTGGTCCTTGGGTGGCTGGAGGGGGTGGACCCCTTGATTTAAGGGGTCCCCACTCCTCCAGGGTACCCCGGCCAGGGGTGACTAGTTGGGGGGGTAATGCCACGGCCGCAGGGACCAGTATAAAAGTGTCCCCCGGCTGTGGCATTATCTCTCTGGCTAGTGGAGCTCGGTGCTGGTTTAAAAAATACGGGGGACCCCTACGTCTTTTCCCCCCCGTATTTTTTGAACCAGGACCGGACGCAGAGCCCGGTGCTGGTTGTTTAAATATGGGGGAACCCTACACATTTTTTTCCCTGTATTTTTACAACCAGGATCGGCTCAAATAGCCCGAGGCTGGTTACGCATAGGAGGGGGGACCTCGCGCAATTTTTTTTTTACACTTTTAACCTAAACAGACCCTTTCCCACAGATAACCATGCACGGATCTCACTGATCCGTGCATGACTATCCAAACGCCAGGAAAAAGCAGGTCTATTTTTTTGCTGCTTTTTTTAATGAATCGCAAAAAAATACAACCGCAATTGACCATTCAGAGACAAACACCCAAATACGAATGAATAGTAAATTCCCGTGTTGTATGAATAAACAGCCGCGTTTGACCGATTGTCTATTCATTCGTATTTTCTAACTCTGCCGTGAAAACTAATACGAATAGCCCCAACACTGCGGAGATTGGTGCTTAGTAAACTCACGTGTTGACACTTAGAAAGAAAATAAAAAATTGGACAAAATCGGGACTTTAGTAAATATACCCCCAGAAACCTAGGGGTACATTTTCTAAGGTGGGAGTTTTTTTTAGAACTGGTGATGTTGCCCATAGCAACTAACCAGATTCTATATATAATCTTCTGAAGCATCCAGATAAATGTTAAGTATAATCTGATTGGTTGCTATTCGCAACATCACCAGTTCTAAAAAAACTTCCCACCTTAGTAAATTTATCCCCTAGTGTCTCAACTCTAACCTTGTAATGCGAGTTGCATTACAAGGTGCAAGTTTTGACAGAAGCATGCACAGATCAGTAATCCGTGCATGCTTCTGTCTCCAGGCATCCAAGGGCCAGGGCAGAAGCCCACGGTTGTCCTGGCATTCCTTGACTGTGAATGCCGGGCTGATAGCCATTGTGGAAAATTAAGAATAAATATTGTCTGTGAAACTACAGGTCCCAAGCAAGCCTCCCCCGCATGCTAGTACTTGGAGGAGTAGAGATGTTGTCCATAGCAACCAATCAGTTCCTAGCTTTATCTTGTATAAGCTGCAAGATAAATCAGAAGAATCTGGTTGCTATGGACATCTCCACTTTTATAAACCCACACTTTAGTAAATATCAGATGTGCGGCGGGCACTTTTCGTGTTTTGGTTCTAATTCCCCGTTTGTGTTTTGGCTTTGGATTGGTTTTGCCAAAACCACCCTTTAATGTTTTGGTTTTGGATCTGGATGATTAAAAAAAAAAAAAAAAAACTAAAATCACAGAATTTGGGGGTAATTTTGCTCCTACGGTATTATTAACCTCAATAACATTAATTTCCACTCATTTCCAGTCTATTCTGAACACCTCACACCTCACAATATTGTTTTTAAGCCAAAAGGTTGCACCGAGGTGGCTGTATGACTAAGCTAAGCGACTCAAGTGTGCGGCACAAACACCTGGCCCATCTAGGAGTGGCACTGCAGTGGCAGACAGGATGGCACTCAAAAAAACTAGGCCCCAAACAGCACATCATGCAAAGAAGAAAAAGAGGTGCAATGAGGTAGCTGTATGACTAAGCTAAGCGACACAAACAATTGGCCCATCTAGGAGTGGCATTGCAGAGTCAGACAGGATGGCACTTAAAAAATAAATAGTACCCAAACAGCACATCATGCCAAGAAGTAAAAGAGGGCAATGAGGTAGCTGTATGACTAAGCTAAGCGACACAAGTGTGCAGCACAAACACCAGGCCCATCTAGGGTTGGCACTGCAGTTCCACTGCACTAATGGTGGATTCCGGATGCACGTCTAACACGAGCATAGTTGTTATGGCCTCAGTAATCCGCTTTGCAACAGGATATATATGTATGGACTGGACTTACACGCCAGTACTACTGTCCTGGACTTACACGCCAGTACCACTGGACTGGACTTACACGCCAGTACTACTGGACTAAACTTACACGCCAGTACCACTGGACTGGACTTATATGCCAATACCACTGGACTGGACTTATACGCCAGTACCACTGGACTGGACTTATACAGCAGCACTGGACATATGGCAGCAGAGGACACAACCACTGTGACTGGACAGATGCAGCACAAGACACCACCACTGAAGACACTGAGGACGTAGCATAGGCGTGCGCACGGGGGGTGCCTGGTGCGCACAGGCACCCTCTAATGTCCAACCCCCCAGCACATCACGCCAATCATCGCTGTCTGTGTGCTGCTGTAGTAGCAGTGCTACTGCTACTACAGCAGTACACTGATACAGCGATGATCGGATAACCTACTTGCTGCATCACTCGCTCACTCGCTGCCCTAACAGCATTGACTCCCTCCCGCTGTGCCGCCGCCGGTCACACTCACACACAGCTCCCTGTCAGCTGCGGCTTCTTCATGGACGCGGCTTCTTCATGGACGGGTGGGCTGGCCGCACAGCCCAGCCCACCCACCGTCATAATCCGACTGCCTCGCGGTGTGACGTCAGCACATCACACCGCCCGCCGTCCCTCCCTTCCTTCCCACCCTGTGCTGTCTGCTGTCCTCCGAGTCCCGGCTCCCACCTGTGCTCATTTCTAGACAGCAGACAGAGTAGTGGGTGCCCTGCTGTGCCGCCCTGCCATTTTTCGACCGCTGGAGGACTCAGAGAGGAGGACAGTAGGAGGACAGTAGTCTCATCATCCTGCCTGAGCCTGCCCTTCAGAATGTGAGTGAGAGAGTGAGAAAGTTCAGGCCAGGCAGGGGTGGGGGTTGGGTTTGGGATAAAATTTTGTACAGAAACATAAAGGGTTATTATTACTATATATATATATATATATATATATATATATAGAGAGAGAGAATTTTAAAGGTAAATGTAATAGTTTTTTCCCCCTGTATGTAGGGGTTATTGGTTTAATTGAGATATATGCCATCTGTGCCTAATTAAGGGCTTAATATATCTTATTGCATTCTAGTATAAATTATAAGAAAGTTATTCCTTTCATTTTTAAACAAAATGTATCGATGTAGAATCTGTGCAATACTTTGTAATAATATACTATGTATTATCTGAATTTTAAACTTCTTAGTATAAATTGTTTTATTGTTCATTGTATGTATGATGAACGGCTAATTAGTATCGTGTGTATAAATACGGGATTAGATCTTTAGTAGCCACACCCCCTGATGAAGACCTTGATGGTTGAAACGCGTTGGCGTGACAACGACAGAGTGGACGTGCTGACGTCCTGTATGCTGCCCTGACTGTGTAACGCATATACCGGAGAGCGGTGAGCGGTGAATTGCCGGCGGGAGGTTTCCATATCGGATGTTATCCGGAGACACCGAGGGGGACTGACTGAGCCGTTTATATTAAACTGATATGTATGTATCTATGTACTACAATTAAAATAACTGTTGAAGCACTTTACTTATACTCCGCGCCCCTCATTTGTTCTTTCTATATATATATATATATATATATATATACAAACACTCACTTTTGCAAAAGAAAAGAAAAAAGACCAGCACTCACATTTTGATGATGAAAAGAAAAAAAGGGGTTTATTCTTTACAGAAAAAACATCTGGACATGATCCTAGTACTACAGCCCGATGGCCGTTTCAACTCTCCGTGGTTTTCGTCAGGGGCCTTTTTTTTTTTTTTATATATATATATATATATATATATATATATATATATATATATACATACAGTGGTCGAAGTGGGGCGGTATACGGCAGTATGGTATACCGCCACTTCTCCACAGACCCGGAAGTATTTTTTTTTTATTTGCACTGCAGTGTGCTGCATGCAGACTGGAGCCAGCAAGGAGAAGCAGCAGGGGCAGGGAGGAGTGGCCAGCCTAGTATCAGCAGCACTACTAGGTCAGTGTCATGTCCACGTGTAGCCGCCTGCCACACCACCGCTGGAGCCCGCCCTCACCGCCAGACCATCGCTGGAGCACACCGGCCAGACCACCGCTGGAGCCCGCCCGCACCGCTGCTGGAGCCCTTCCGCACCCCACACCACTGCTGGAGCCCGCCCGCACCCCACACCGCCGCTGGAGCCCACTCGCACCCCACATCGCCACTGAAGCCCGCCCGCACCCCACATCACCGCTGAAGCCTGCCCGCCATCCTCACTACTAATTAAACCTACAGACTCAGAGTAAGTGGTTTTCTGCTGCCATGCTGTGGGGGCATTTGTATACCTGGCAGGCTGGCACTGTGGGGGCATTTGTAGACCTGGCAGGCTGGCACTGTGGGGGCATTTGTAGACCTGGCCGGCTGGCACTGTGGGGGCATTTGTAGACCTGTCAGGCTGACACTGTGGGGGCATTTGTAGACCTGGCAGGCTGGCATTCTGGGGGCATTTGTAGACCTGGCGCTGTGGGGGCATTTGTAGACCTGGCGCTGTGGGGGCATTTGTAGACCTGGCACTGTGGGGGCATTTGTATACCTGGCACTGTGGGGGCATTTGTGGATCTGGCACTGTGGGGGCATTTGTGGATCTGGCACTGTGGGAACATTTGTATACCTGACACTACAATGTGCTACAATGTGAATTTCAGCTCATTTATACCCCTTTTCCACTGTGTAGCACGGGTCACAGCCGTGTCGCCCGACACGGCTGCGACCCGTGCTACAGCCCCCTTTCACACAGCGCTCACAACCCGGCATATTGCCGGGTTGGTGATGCTGCTAGTGATGTGGCAGGGGCGGCGCTGGGAGATCACATGATCTCCCAGCACTGCCCTCCCATACACTGTGAACAGGAGCCGTGTCGCCTCGACACAACTCCCGTTCACACTATACAGTCTACCGGGTTGAACACGTGTTCAACCCGGCAAGCTACCCGGGTAGGATTCCCGGATCAATTGATCCGGGAATTTGCAGGGGGGGCCGTTTCCACTAGGGAAAAACACGGATAAATGTGCGCCCCCGCGCATTTACCCGTGTTTTAAAGAGCTAGTGGAAAAGGGGTATCAGTGTGCTACAATGTGAATTTCGGCTCATTCAGTATGCTATAATGTGAATTTCGGCTCATACCGTGTGGTACAATGTGAATTTCGGCTCATTCAGTGTGCTACAGTGTGAATTTCGGCTCATTCAGTGTGCTACGATGTGAATTTCGGCTCATTCAGTGTGCTACAATGTGAATTTTGGCTCATTCAGTGTGCTACAATGTGAGTTTTGGCTCATTCAGTGTGCTACAAGGTGAGTTTTGGCTCATTCAGTGTGCTACAATGTGAATTTCGGCTCATTCAGTGTGCTACAATGTGAATTTCGGCTCATTCAGTGTGCTACAATGTGAATTTCGGCTCATTCAGTGTGCTATAATGTGAATTTCGGCTCATACCGTGTGGTACAATGTGAATTTCGGCTCATTCAGTGTGCTACAATGTGAATATCGGCTCATTCAGTGTGCTACAATGTGAATTTCGGCTCATTCAGTGTGCTACAATGTGAATTTCGGCTCATTCAGTGTGCTACAATGTGAATTTCGGCTCATTCAGTGTGCTACAATGTGAATTTCGGCTCATTCAGTGTGCTATAATGTGAATTTCGGCTCATACCGTGTGGTACAATGTGAATTTCGGCTCATTCAGTGTGCTACAATGTGAATATCGGCTCATTCAGTGTGCTACAATGTGAATTTCGGCTCATTCAGTGTGCTACAATGTGAATTTCGGCTCATTCAGTGTGCTACAATGTGAATTTCGGCTCATTCAGTGTGCTATAATGTGTATTTCGGCTCATACCGTGTGGTACAATGTGAATTTCGGCTCATTCAGTGTGCTACAATGTAAATATCGGCTCATTCAGTGTGCTACAATGTGAGTTTTGGCTCATTCAGTGTGCTACAAGGTGAGTTTTGGCTCATTCAGTGTGCTACAATGTGAATTTCGGCTCATTCAGTGTGCTACAATGTGAATTTCGGCTCATTCAGTGTGCTACAATGTGAATTTCGGCTCATTCAGTGTGCTATAATGTGAATTTCGGCTCATACCGTGTGGTACAATGTGAATTTCGGCTCATTCAGTGTGCTACAATGTGAATATCGGCTCATTCAGTGTGCTACAATGTGAATTTCGGCTCATTCAGTGTGCTACAATGTGAATTTCGGCTCATTCAGTGTGCTATAATGTGAATTTCGGCTCATACCATGTGGTACAATGTGAATTTCGGCTCATTCAGTGTGCTACAATGTGAATTTTGGCTCATTCAGTGTGCTACAATGTGAGTTTTGGCTCATTCAGTGTGCTACAAGGTGAGTTTTGGCTCATTCAGTGTGCTACAATGTGAATTTTGACTCATTCAGTGTGCTACAATGTGAATTTTGGCTCATTCAGTGTGCCTCAATGTGAGTTTTGGCTCATTCAGTGTGCTACAATGTGAATTTCGGCTCATTCAGTGTGCTACAATGTGAATTTCGGCTCATTCAGTGTGCTACAATGTGAATTTTGGCTCATTCAGTGTGCTACAATGTGAGTTTTGGCTCATTCAGTGTGCTACACGGTGAGTTTTGGCTCATTCAGTGTGCTACAATGTGAATTTTGGCTCATTCAGTGTGCTACAATGTGAATGTTGGCTCATTCAGTGTGCCTCAATGTGAGTTTTGGCTCATTCAGTGTGCTACAATGTGAGTTTTGGCTCATTCAGTGTGCTACAATGTGAATTTCGGCTCATTCAGTGTGCTACAATGTGAGTTTTGGCTCAATCAGTGTGCTACAATGTGAGTTTTGGCTCATTCAGTGTGCTACAATGTGAATTTCGGCTCGTACAGTGTGCTATAATGTGAATTTCGGCTCGTACCGTGTGCTATAATGTGAATTTCGGCTCGTACCGTGTGCTATAATGTGAATTTCAGCTCGTACCGTGTGCTATAAGGTGAAAGGGACACCAGTACTAGATAGTATAAGGGGTTCTACTACACTGGACACGCCCCCTTTTGTGTGACCACGCCCCCTTTCTGGAGCATAATTGCATCCTTGACTTTTGCATACCCCCACTTCAAAATTTCCACTTCGACCACTGTATTTCGGCTCATTCATATCCCTTTTCCACTGTGTAGCACGGGTCGCAGCTGCGACTCGTGCTACAGCCCTCTTTCACACAGCGCTCACAACCCGGCATATTGCCGGGTTGGTGACGCTGCTAGTGATGCGGCAGGGGCGGCGCTGGGAGATCACATGAGTACAGTACAGTAGGCCATTGCTGTATCTTGCAGCTCCGTGTCAAACTCAGTTCTAGTATCCAGATCAGTGCTCAATATCTGCTGCATTGTTGTGACCAGTATATAGTAGCACAGTGCTGCATTGTGGTGACCACCAGTATATAGTAGTACAGTACAGTAGGCCATTGCTGTATCTTGCAGCTCCGTGTCAGACTCAGTTCTAGTATCCTGATCATTGCTCAATATCGGCTGCATTGTTGTGACCAGTATATAGTAGTACAGTGCTGCATTGTGGTGACCACCAGTATATAGTAATACAGTACTGTAGTCCATTGCTGTATCTTGCAGCTCTGTGTCAGACTCAGTTCTAGTATCCAGATCAGTGCTCAATATCTGCTGCATTGTTGTGACCAGTATATAGTAGTACAGTGCTGCATTGTGGTGACCACCAGTATATAGTAGTAAAGTACAGTACAGTACAGTAGGCCATTGCTGTATCTTGCAGCTCCATGTCAGACTCAGTTCTAGTATCCAGATCAGTGCTCAATATCTGCTGCATTGTTGTGATCAGTATATAGTAGTACAGTGCTGCATTGTGGTCACCACCAGTATATAGTAGTACAGTACAGTAGGCCATTGCTGTATCTTGCTGCTCTGTGTCACTTCTTTTCTCCTGATCAGTGCTCAATATCTGTGCTGCATTGTGGTGACCACCAGTATATAGTAGTACAGTGCTGCATTGTGGTGACCACCAGTATATAGCAGTACAGTACAGTACAGTAGGCCATTGCTGTATCTTGCAGCTCCGTGTCAGACTCAGTTCTAGTATCCTGATCATTGCTCAATATCTGCTGCATTGTTGTGACCAGTATATAGTAGTACAGTGCTGCATCAGCTTTGTGGTGACCACCAGTATATAGTAGTACAGTACAGTAGTCCATTGCTGTATCTTGCAGCTCCGTGTCAGACTCAGTTCTATTCTCCTGATCAGTGCTCAATATCTGCTGCATTGTTGTGACCAGTATATAGTAGTACAGTGCGGCATTGTGGTGACCACCAGTATATAATAGTACAGTACAGTAGGCCATTGCTGTATCTTGCTGCTCTGTGTCACTTCTTTTCTCCTGATCAGTGCTCAATATCTGTGCTGCATTGTGGTGACCACCAGTATATAGTAGTACAGTGCTGCATTGTGGTGACCACCAGTATATAGCAGTACAGTACAGTACAGTAGGCCATTGCTGTATCTTGCAGCTCCGTGTCAGACTCAGTTCTAGTATCCTGATCATTGCTCAATATCTGCTGCATTGTTGTGACCAGTATATAGTAGTACAGTGCAGCATTGTGGTGACCACCAGTATATAGTAGTACAGTACAGTAGGTCATTGCTGTATCTTGCAGCTCCGTGTCAGAATCAGTTCTAGTATCCTGATCATTGCTCAAAATCTGCTGCATTGTTGTGACCAGTATATAGTATTACAGTGCTGCATTGTGGTGACCACCAGTATATAGTAGTACAGTACAGTAGGCAATTGCTGTATCTTGCAGCTCTGTGTCAGACTCAGTTCTATTCTCCTGATCAGTGCTCAATATCTGCTGCATTGTTGTGACCAGTATATAGAAGTACAGTGCTGCATTGTGGTGACCACCAGTATATAGTAGTACAGTACAGTAGGCCATTGCTGTATCTTGCTGCTCTGTGTCACTTCTATTCTCCTGATCAGTGCTCAATATCTGTGCTGCATTGTGGTGACCACCAGTATATAGTAGTACAGTGCTGCATTGTGGTGACCACCAGTATATAGCAGTATAGTACAGTAGGCCTTTGCTGTATCTTGCTGCATCGTGTCACTTCTAGTATCCTGATCAGTGCTTAATATCTGTGCTCAGTGTCAGTGCTGCATTGTGGTGACCAGTATACTGCAGTACAATAGTCCAGTGCTGTTATCGCTGCTCAGTGTCAGTTCTCCGTAGTATTATCAGTGATCAGTATAATCAGTGCGCTGTTAGACGTGTGCCCATTTTCCACCTTTAGTGCACTGGGATTTAGACAATCGATGAAGTTATTGTGTCCCCGGTACAAAATCCCATCTAGATTCCACTTCACTAGGCAGGCGATAGCGAGATTTTACCAATTAATATCAGTATTTTATAATTATTAATTACAGTGATCTTGCCAAATAATTCCAGTGATTTTATCATTTTCTTCCAGTGATTTGGACCAATAATACCATGGATTAGAACAAATAATTCCGGTGATTTTGTCATTTTCTTCCAGTGATTTGGACCAATAATACCATTGATTAGAACGAATAATTCCTGTGATTTTGTCCTTTTCTTCCAGTGATTTGGACCAATAATACCATTGATTAGAACAAATAATTCCTGTGATATTGAGGTGTTTGTGTCGCTTAGCTTAGCCATCCAGCGACTACAGTGCACATCTTTTTCTCTGGCCACTTGGGTCGCTTAGCTTAATCATCCAGCGACCTCGGTGCAAATTTTAGGACTAAAAACAATATTGTGAGGTGTGAGGTATTCAGAATAGACTGGAAATGAGTGGAAATTATGGTTATTGAGGTTAATAATACTATGGGATCAAAATTACCCCCAAATTCTATGATTTAAGCAGTTTTTGAGGGGTTTTTGAAAAAAAACACCTGAATCCAAAACACACCCGAATCCGACAAAAAATGTTAATGGAGGTTTTGCCAAAATGCGTCCGAATCCAAAACATGACCGTGGAACCGAATCCAAAACCAAAACACAAAACCCGAAAAATTTCCGGTGCACATCACTAATATATATGCAGATAGTTGGTGGTCGGCACTCACTATATACATCCAATAATGTTTGTATACTGGCCCCGTTGCCATCCATTTAAAGTGCACTCACACATCGTAGATGTTACAAATACATACAGGGAATCTCGATCAATGGGTATCAGACTATACTTAATGACAACATATGACTGCGCATATTTCTGCTGCGGGGTACACTGGGCTCCACAGGGAATGACATTGGGGTGTAGAGTAGGATCTTGATCCGAGGCACCAACAGGCTAAAAGCTTTGACTGTTTTTATAGCGCCGTCCCCGCATATTGTAATGTTAGCTATTATGCATAAAATTGATTCTTATCTCAGTGGATTAATGTTTCTGAGCATTTATGATATAATTAGCGCTGTCAACATTGAAACATTGTATTTGTTTATGTATTATTGTTAGTCTGGTGATGGGCACTGTGGTGATGTCCGTATCTGACGCCTAACAGCAGGAGATGCTGTGGACGCGACGGGAGATTCGTGGTGATGGGTGCACTATATAGGTGAGTGTTTGTGAATATGTCTGTCATCCTGACAAAAATGCTTGTGCATTGAAACGTTGATCAGAAGCTTTGCAACGTCTAGTGTCTTCTTTCCCAAGTGCCGCTGATTCCCTGTGTATATGTATGTGTGTATATATATATATATATATATATATATATATATATATAGACAAGAGTCCAACAGTGTGGAGGTGCACTCATCCGATCAAATGATTTCCAGCAACTTCACTTTTTCACAATAACTTTATTTCAGTCGAGATTCAGCTTATTAAGTCGACGTTTCGATCCTCAGTTTAGGATCTTTATCAAGACAAGCTTCCAGTTATACACAATATTTTGAAAGCATCATATATTGATTACTAAAAAAAACAAAAGATGGACAAGATAAGAGTACATACAATAACAAAAGGACAAAAACAAAAAACAAAAGAACATAGGTGAACCACCGCGCCCCTCAAATTAATTTGAGGGGCGCGGTGGTTCACCTATGTTCTTTTGTTTTTTGTCCTTTTGTTATTGTATGTACTCTTATCTTGTCCATTTTTTGTTTTTTTAGTAATCAATATATGATGCTTTCAAAATATTGGGTATAACTGGAAGCTTGTCTTGATAAAGATCCTAAACTGAGGATCGAAACGTTGACTTAATAAGCCGAATCTCGACTGAAATAAAGTTATTGTGAAAAAGTGAAGTTGCTGGAAATCATTTGATCGGATGAGTGCAGTGCACCTCCACACTGTTGGACTCTTGTCTAAATATTGTGGGTCTACCATCTTATGGAGATTCCCACTAGGAGCACCCCATCATTGTTCTTCATTTCTTGATGCGAGTGCAGGATTATACGTGCTATATATTGTATGGTTGACTTTGTACTTCCATACTTTCTGACACCCATCATTTGATTGTGTATTAATTAAGTGACAAAAAATTAGAACATATATGTGTTTGGACAGAATTTTAAAGTTCTATTAATTTGTGAGTAACATTGTATGTTTTTTGTTTTATGATTTGAATTGGTTAAGTTCTCTATATACCACAGACACCCTTGAGGTATGGCCCAAGGAGGCCCGTGCCTGTTTGACGAAGGGCTGTTATCTAAGGCTGAGCAAGGTATCATTTCATTTACTGATGATGACATTGAAAAGGTCCTATTTGATAAACTAGATTTCGATACTCTGCCAGCTGAGTCATCTGCAGACATATTCTATAGGATATTGAGACTAAAATGCAGTGAGGTGGATTTATTACTACACGGACAGTTTTTGCCTTAATATCATTGACGGAAACTGATACCTCGTGGTTTCAGGGTCAGTAATGTACCCACTCTGGGTCGAAATAACCCCGTCTTCTGTAGTAGATGGTGTTCCATCCTTAACAAGTGTTCACTCGATCTTCTAATACTAGTTATTGAGGAAGTAGGTAGTGAACTTAAGAAGGTAAAGGTCGAGATTGAGCAACTTGAGACCATTTCTTTGTCTACACTACGTGACGATAAGAGCAACAATTGGTTAGACAGATTGCAGTCACAAGTGGATTCATATAGGAAGGAACTTACTTCATTTAAAAGAAAGAAACTTTCCACTGTAACAGCGGACTATCAAAACCATACCGTTTATCGGTGGTTGTTAGGTAACAGCAATCCGCAACAGGGTGATCGGGCAGGACGGTTCTTTAGGAAACATAGACAGGCCCCCTTTGCGCGTGAGATTGCTTCATCCATCTCCACATCTGACACTGATTTATCTAACACACAGCGGGGTAACACCTCCCATTTTTTAGATACGGCTACGGGACCCAAAGGCCTTCCACCGGCCCACGGGGACTCGCGAAACATCGAGCAATCACGAGGAGGGGCGGTTATAAAAATAAGGTGACGCAGGAAACAGAACTAGATTTGGTATTTAATTTATCCAAACACAGTCTTGATCAGTATGAATTAAGTCTTCTCGCTAGAGGATTGTCATTTGTTCCCACTTTTCCACATCAAGCATTTCAGGGTACCGTTGATCAGTACCAGTTTGGGAGAAATCTCAGACTCAGGGAACATTTTTCTGGTCAGTCTAAACTGGCTGACAAAAAACCTTTTAAAAAAAGTTCCAAATTTGACCCTATCTCCCACAATTCCAGCATGGAGACATTCCTCCGACTGGTCAATGATGATGTGCAACATTTTAAGCCACCACGCCTTTTCGATAACCTTACCCCTGGTGAAAGAAAGGCACTCAAGAAATTGAGAGACGATACCTCTATTGTAATAAGACCTGCCGACAAGGGGGGCGCCGTGGTAGTCCAAGATTGGACGGACTACGATTTCGAAGTGAGTCGCCAGTTGGCTGACACCAATGTATATCGTAGGGTTATGACTAACCCCATACCTTCGATTAAAAAGACCATCGATCTGAGTTTAAAAAGAGGACTTGAGAGTAATTGGATTGACCAGGATCCTTTTGACTTTTTGAGTATAGAGGAGCCGAAATGCCCCATTATCTATACACTCCCAAAAATTCATAAAACAGTGACTAAACCACCTGGGCGACCAATTATTGCAGCAGAAGGCTCATTGTTACAACCTATAGCCAGGTGGGTTGATTCTATACTTCAGCCACATGTAAGTAAATGTCGCAGTTATAAACGCGACACAAGTGATTTTCTATATCAACTAGGATTGATTGAGGTCCCTAGGGGCAATTGCCTTTTATGTACCATGGATGTACAATCTTTGTACACGATTATACCACACAGTGATGGACTGGAAGCAATCAAGGATGTACTTACCGGAAATTCAGCTGGTAATGTACCTACTGAATTTATCTTAGAACTGACCAATCTTGTCTTGAGTCTTAATCATTTCAAATACAAGGATTCGTACTTCTTGCAACTATCGGGCACAGCCATGGGCTCTAATTTGGCGCCCGCATATGCTAATTTGTATATGTCCAACTTTGAGGAGACATATATCTTGCCCATATATGGCTCCAAAATTTATTTTTACAAACTATTCATTGATGATGTCTTCCTAATCTGGGAGGATACACAGGAATCCTTTATGGAGATGGTTAGCAATATTAACACACTAAATAGTCCTGTTAAATTTACTTGTGAAAGCTCTCACCATTCGGTTCACTTCCTAGACGTGAAGGTATCCATCCACGATGGAGTATTTGTTACATCTCTATACAGAAAGTTTACTGACAGAAATACCACTTTATTGACTAGCAGTTTCCATCCCCCCTCGTTAAAGAACAATTTACCCATCTTGCAATTTTTACGGGTAATGCGTATCAACAATGATGGAGTAATTAGGGAGAAACAATTGGTGGAAATGAAACAGAGGTTTAGCGAAAGAGGTTATTCAACCAAAGTGATCAGCAACAGTCTACGTAAAGCCAGGAAGATATTCAGTGATACTGTACCCAAGGTGACAGCTACTGATAACCGTATGGTTTTTACCACGAAGTTTGACAACTATGCACATTTTACGTGTAAAACATTACGGAAACATTGGCCAATTTTAAAATCTGACCAAGGGTTACCTTTTACACATATGAATCCACCAATGATGGCCTATAAGCGAGGACCTAATTTAAGACAGATGCTGATGAGGCCCACATTGGTACCCGAGACTAAACTGAATTTTCTTCAGATCATGAGCAGTAAACCGGGATGTTTTTCCTGTGGGAAGTGTACTACGTGTAGATCTCTACTTACTGGTTCTACCTTCCCCCACCCACATTCTGGTAGGAATATAAAAATCAGGTACCATTTGCATTGTAAGCTAGACTTTGTGGTCTATATCCTTACATGCCCCTGTGGATTGTGTTATGTAGGGCTTACCACCCGGTGTTTTAGGGAACGGATGGCGAACCATCGGTTATCTATTAGGACTGCAATCCAAACAGGCATCACTGATAAGCCCGTTGCTCAACACTACCTACAAAGAGGACATCAGGTGGCAAATATGAAATGTAGGCTAATTGACTGGGTTCCACCATTACGTCATGGTGGGGACCGCACTTTAGCCTTACGCCAAAGGGAGAGATTCTGGATCGCTCACCTTAACACTGTTTCACCTAAAGGCCTTAATGAGCATTCTGCTATGAATGCCTTTCTTTGAATTATGTCATTACGAGTCACGTATCGTAAAAGGTGTCAATATAGATCTAGGCTCTGGGACTCTGTGGTTCTATGGAGTTTAGTCTTACCATGATTTTTTAAGCTGTGAATGACACAACACTGAGCATAACTGGACTATATCTATTAATGTATATTATATGTCATATATAACATTATACCATGGATCATACATCTATCGAATATCTATATGATTAATTACACTGAGGGATACCTTATATGTAACAAATGCATGTTTGAATGTTTGGTTAAGTGTTCCGTGTTGTGCCGCACTAGTTATGTATGTAGATTTTTGTAATAATGTATTATTTTTTGTATTTATGTCTGTATACAGTGACCACCACGTATACAGACATAGGCCTTAGTCTCTCAATAAAGTAATCTTGAGTGTGACTAAATCCTATATGGTTTGTGAGATTGGTTACGCCCCCTTCCTCCACTGTGGACAACTTTTTGCATCTAGTATTTACTTTAAACACGCCATTATGGCTATATGCGCTTGCGGAGTGCTGTCTGTTTATATTAAGCATTTGCTTTTTGCATCCCAGTGGCCTCCATAGAGATCGATACTGGAGTGCACAGCACTTCCAGTTTCCGGGTCTTGGAACGCATTGCGTTCCACGGACGGCGCGATCGATACTGGGAGCCGTTTGAGCTGTGTTTAACAGCTCATCTTACCTACTACTTGGCGGTTACGAGTGTGCAGGGGTTGGAGGTTATAAATGTGTTTGTGGGAGGTCCACCATAGAGTAGGAGAGTAGTATGGGGGTCCCCTTAGAGGGGTGCACCATTCATTTCCTGTGAAGGGGTATATAAGGACATTCCACCAGCTTCTAAGCTGTGTGGCTGTAGAGGTTGTGAGGACCAGATCACCGTTGGTGAGTACTGTATTATACATCGGGCTATAAGGTATTTGTACCTGGGCATCCAGTGGATTGAGGTTTTAGCTTATTATTTCTTTACAGTGATCATCTTTGTTGTCTAAGCTGCTATATGACTGTGAGTCTTAATAACCACATGTGTAAGTATTACAGCCTGAGTTTACTCACTGGTGGCCTTGCAGACGTGTTGATTCTTTGTCTGTATTTGTGTTTGTTTGTGGACGTGCACATACAGATATATGCATTGATTCACCTTTACAGAATCTCCTTTTGACTATGGCCTCACTAGCCGTGCAGCCCTGGTACTGTCTGAACCTGACATATTGATTTGTCTCAGTAAGTGTACGATGTTATTGGCATCGTTATGCTAGTTGCAACATATTTTATTGGTTTGAATACTTTGTATTAGTGCATGGTGACTCACGCCCCTGGTGTAGGTGTCCACTCACGGTGATTACTAACAGAGACGTGGTGTTGTGTCTTTGACCCACACGTGGTGCCAATTGAGTTTCTCTGAAAATTAATTTGACGGGCGCGGTGGTTCACCTATGTTCTTTTGTTTTTTGTTTTTTGTCCTTTTGTTATTTTATGTACTCTTATCTTGTCCATTTTTTGTTTTTTTAGTAATCAATAAATGATGCTTTCAAAATATTGTGTATAACTGGAAGCTTGTCTTGATAAAGATCCTAAACTGAGGATCGAAACGTCGACTTAATAAGCCGAATCTCGACTGAAATAAAGTTATTGTGAAAAAGTGAAGTTGCTGGAAATCATTTGATCGGATGAGTGCACCTCCACACTGTTGGACTCTTGTCTAAATATTGTTGGTCTACCATCTTATGGAGATTCCCACTAGGAGCACCCCATCATTGTTCTTCATTTCTTGATGTGAGTGCAGGATTATACATGATATATATATATATATATATATATATATATAAGCTGAGCCAAGCAATCAGTAGTTTACTGAGTGCACCTTTAGACTATAATCTATAGGTGCACTCGGTAAACTACTGATTGCTTGGTTCAGCTTATATACACTGCTCAAAAAAATAAAGGGAACACTTAAACAGCGCAATGTAACTCCAAGTCAATCACACTTCTGTGAAATCAAACTGTCCACTTAGGAAGCAACACTGATTGACAATCAATTTCACATGCTGTTGTGCAAATGGAATAGACAACAGGTGGAAATTTTAGGAAATTAGCAAGACACCCCCAATAAAGGAGTTGTTCTGCAGGTGGTGACCACAGACCACTTCTCAGCTCCTATGCTTTCTGGCTGATGTTTTGGTCACTTTTGAAAGCTGGCGGTGCTTTCACTCTAGTGGTAACATGAGACGGTGTCTACAACCCACACAAGTGGCTGAGGTAGTGCAGCTCATCCAGGAAGGCACATCAATGCGAGCTGTGGCAAGAAGGTTTGCTGTATCTGTCAGCGTAGTGTCCAGAGCATGGACGCGCTACCAGGAGACAGGCCAGTACATCAGGAGAAGTGGAGGAGGCCGTAGGAGGGCAACAACCCAGCAGCAGGACCGCTACCTCCGCCTTTATGCAAGGAGGAACAGGAGGAGCACTGCCAGAGCCATGCAAAATGACCTCCAGCAAGCCAGAAATGTGCATGTGTCTACTCAAATTATCAGAAACAGACTCCATGAGGGTGGTATGAGGGCCCGACGTCCACAGGTGGGGGTTGTGCTTAAAGCCCAACACCGTGCAGGATGTTTGGCATTTGCCAGAGAACACCAAGATTGGCAAATTCGCCACTGGCGCCCTGTGCTCTTCACAGATGAAAGCAGGTTCTCACTGAGCACATGTGACAGACGTGACAGAGTCTGGAGATGCCAAGTAGAACGTTGTGCTGCCTGCAACATCCTCCAGCATGACCGGTTTGGCAGTGGGTCAGTAATGGTGTGCGGTGGCATTTCTTTGGGGGGCCACACAGCCCTCCATGTGCTCGCCAGAGGTAGCCTGACTGCCATTAGGTACCGAAATGAGATCCTCAGACCCCTTGTGAGACCATATGCTGGTGCGGTTGGCCCTGGGTTCCTCCTAATGCAAGACAATGCTAGACCTCATGTGGCTGGACTGTGTCAGCAGTTCCTGCAAGACGAAGTCATTGATGCTATAGACTGGCCCGCCCATTCCCCAGACCTGAATCCAATTGAGCACATCTGGGACATCATGTCTCGCTCCATCCACAATGCCACGTTGCACCACAGACTGTCCAGGAGTTGGCGGATGCTTTAGTACAGGTCTGGGAGGAGATCCCTCAGGAGACCATCCACCACCTCATCAGGAGCATGCCCAGGCATTGTAGGGAGGTCATACAGGCACGTGGAGGCCACACACACTACTGAGCCTCATTTTGACTTGTTTTAAGGACATTACATCAAAGTTGGATCAGCCTGTAGTGTGTTTTTCCACTTTCATTTTGAGTGTGACTCCAAATCCAGACCTCCATGGGTTAATAAATTTGATTTCCATTGATAATGTTTGTGTGATTTTGTTGTCAGCACATTCAACTATGTAAATAACAAAGTATTTAATAAGAATATTTCATTCATTCAGATCTAGGATGTGTCATTTTAGTGATCTCTTTATTTTTTGAGCAGTGTATATGTATATATATATATATATATATATATATATATATATATATATATATATATATACCGCATCTACCACCCGTGTAGTGGGTGCACTCTCGCAGAAATCAATAACTTTGAAGATCTTGATGTGTCAATCAGTTTATTCAGGTTAATCAGGTTCAATAACGTTGCCTTTAACAATCGATGTTTCGGTCCTATTATAGGACCTTTATCAAGACTGGCAATTCAGAGCATCTACATGATCAAAAATATAAATACAATATGTATAAAATCAGACTATAGGTATCATATCATACCCACACCACCACCACCAGTGCCTCCCAGGCCCTTATAGCAGAAAATAGTGACATCAAGTTAATTAAATTAATAGAATCATACTCTATGGAAACAAGGATAAAGATTAGCATACTCCAAATCTACTCCCACAGGCCAAGCATAGCACCTCACTCTAGAGTAAACTTCACAAATTTACCTGGGTCAATATTAGACACAATACATCAAATGGTAGCTCCTGGAACACAGGACTACTATAAAAGAAAATTGGAAAGCTTATTAAAACACTGACCCTCACCAGTGTGTGATAGGACCCAATATACCATATAGAAGTCATACCTGGATAATTAAAAAGTAACATTAGGCAGCTACAGATCAATCAGCAAAGGCCATATGGTTTTCAGCAGCAAGGTCTGCAATTTAAAACATAAACAAAATATATAAAATAATCAAAACTAGATAAGATATTCCTACCATTGGGGTCCACACCGGCCAGTCCACTCACCACTCTACTGTTTAGCATCTGATGATAGCTGCATGCTGCACATCAGCAGCTGCATGCTATTTAACACAATGAGACAGGAAATGTCACTTAACCCTGAGATGTAACTATATGTGTGCTAAACATTAACCCCATAAAAAAAAAAGAGTGTTACTTGGATATCAAACCATTAGGTATATACAGCGCTACTGATTTCAGGGGCCAAAATTATCACATGTAGCTCAAAAGTACAATATTGGCTACATTCGCGGCCGCTGGCAATGCCACTTCCGCGTTCCAGCGACCGGTACTGGATGCGTTCCACGGGCCAGAAGTCCCGCGGACGCCGCTCGGACAAGCCGCAGGGGCTCTCATAAAGTAAAAGAGACAAGACTAAACTCAAAAAACGGGTGCCAAGAAACATCCCAGCACATGGATGAAAGCCAAAACAGCAACAATGTAGCTAGCCACATTCGGTCAATAGTTAAGTCGACCTGACCGGAAGTGACGGCACCGTCCACTAGGCATAGATGGGAGGGGAATATGCTAATAAACCAACAGAGTATATTAGAGTGAGTTATATAGGACAAAGGCATACAAATAAGGCAACTAGAGACAATTATTAAATATCAGTGAAACCCAGTAGCGAAAGATCCCTCATAGTGTACATCGGCTGTATTTAATTATATTCACAATTTCTTTTCAATAAGGCATAAAAGCATAACACCTATTAATAAAGTACATCTGTCTATGAACTATCACCATGGGGGATAAAAAGCAGTGGATCCCACTGAAATTCTGCCAAGGACCTGGGTGGCTCCGGAAAAAATAAAACAAAAAACATAAAATAAAACAGATAAACAACACATAAATAATATTGAAGACATTATACAGAAAACTGTATGTACAGATATTCATTTAATATGACAACTCTAATATATATGGAGTTGCACAGGTACCCTAAAAATGACCACCATATAACAACAGTCCGGGGGCCCTATTGCAAAGGACACTGTAGACTCATTATAAGGATACATTTGGACATTAACAGTTATAAGAATACATTTAAAGGGATTAGCCTCATTGAGGCCCCTTGGGACTACCGTGTCGAGCTTATGCATCCAAAAGCTTTATTTCTGTTTAAGCATCCGGGTTCTATCTCCACCTAATAGAGGTGGTGGAACCCAGTCGATAAGCTTGCATTTCAGTGTCGCCACTTGATGTCTAGCAGACACGAAATGACGCGCTACAGGTTTGTCCGTATGGCCAGAGAGCAAGGCCGTGTGGATTGAAGACCGGTGGTTGGCCATTCGATCCCGAAACTGACGGGTAGTCAATCCAACGTAACAGAGCCCACATGGGCATTTCAAGATGTAAATGACATAATCTAGTCTACAACGTAGGTGATATTTTAAAAATATCTTCTTCCCGGTGTGTGGATGGTGAAAATAGGGGCCAGTGAGCATGGATCGACATGTGGTGCATCCTCCACAGGAGAATTTCCCTGGTCTAGCTTGCATTAGTTGGAAGTTGGATTTGTTTTGGTCAGGGAACATCGTGGGACTCATTAGAAGCTGTTTTAAATTGGCCCCACGCCGGTAGGTCATCATCGGTGCAGGAGTTCCTGCAAAAGGGAGCGCCATCATACTGGGTAGGAAAAATCATACGCTTCTCACTTACTTTTTTAGGGAGTTGTCCAAGAAAAATACTATTGGCTTTCTCTAGACATCATGCCAATACTTTTTTAGAATAACCTCGCTCTAAAAAGCGCAAGGTTATTTCGGCACATTGTTGATCCTTTAGGGCAGGGGTCAAATTGATCCTCATTGCTCTAAGGAATTGTGAGATAGGGAGGCCTTCTTTCAAAGCAGGAGGGTGATGGCTTGTTGCATGTAAAGTTAGATTACGATCAGTTGCCTTACAAAACATCGTCGTGTTTAACTGTTTCCCAGTCTTAGTAACATTGACGTCCAGAAAATTAATGGACGTTGCAGAAACCGAATATGTGAACTTGATGGGACTATCAAGGGAATTAAGCTGGTTCACCATATCGATAAATTCTGATTCAGTACCATCCCAAAGTAAAAAAATATCGTCAATAAAACGTTTGAAGTAAAGGATTTTCTGCCCATAAACTGGTAATACATACGTATTCTCGTAGTTGGCAATAAACAGGTTGGCGTACAATGGGGCTAAATTCGACCCCATCGCCGTGCCCGCAACCTGTAAATAATAGTCATTTTTATACATGAAATGATTACAGGTCAATACCAATGTCGTTAATTCCAGCAAAAACTCAGTTGGATAATCTCTACATGGAGATTTGGAAAAGAGAGTCCGTAAAACTTCTATACCTTGTTGGTGCAGTATAACAGTGTACAAAGAGCACACATCCATGGTGGCTAGTAGGGTATGTTCACCCAACTGATCAAATTGTTGAAGAAGTGAAAGAAAATCTCCAGTGTCCCTTAAATAGCTTTCAGTTCCCAAAACTAAAGGCTGTAGAAGACCGTCAATAAAGATGGCTATAGGTTGCAATAAGGAACCCTCTGCTGCGATGATGGGTCTACCGGGTGGGTGTACCAAAGTTTTATGCACCTTGGGAAGGGTGTACAAAATGGGACATTTGGGTGAATCAACCATTAAATACCTGAATAAATCATCACAGATATGGCCTTGTTCAAGTCCCCATTTTAAACATGCATCAATCCTGGATTTAATATTGGGTAGGGGATTTGAAGTCAACCTGCTGTAGGTCAACTCATCTGCCAATTGCCTGTTAATTTCACGGTCGTAGTCAGTCCAATTTTGTACAACGACGGCTCCGCCCTTATCCGCCTGGCGGATTACTATCTCAGTGGAATCCCTTAAGGATTTAATGGCTTTCCTTTCTGCAGGGGACAGATTATCGAACATCCGTTTAGGTGGAGGAATTTCAGAATCCTTCTGTACCAGACATAGAAACGGCTTGACACTGGAGATTTTCTTTCACTTCGTCAACAATTTGATCAGTTGGGTGAACATACCCTACTAGCCACCATGGATGTGTGCTCTTTGTACACTGTTATACCGCACCAACAAGGTATAGAAGTTTTACGGACTCTGTTTTCCAAATCTCCATGTAGAGATTATCCAACTGAGTTTTTGCTGGAATTAACGACATTGGTATTGACCTGTAATCATTTCATGTATAAAAATGACTATTATTTACAGGTTGCGGGCACGGTGATGGGGTCAAATTTAGCCCCATCGTACGCCAACCTGTTTATGGCCAACTATAAGAATACGTATGTATTACCAGTTTATGGGCCGAAAATCCTTTACTTCAAACGTTTTATTGACGATATTTTTTTCTTTGGGATGGTACTGAATCAGAATTTATCAATATGGTGAACCAGCTTAATTCCCTTGATAGCCCCATCAAGTTCACATATTCGGTTTCTGCAACGTCCATTAATTTTCTGGACGTCAATGTCACTAAGACTGGGAAACAGTTAAACACTACGATGTTTCGTAAGGCAACTGATCGTAATCTAACTTTACATGCAACAAGCCATTACCCTCCTGCTTTGAAAGAAGGCCTCCCTATCTCACAATTCCTTAGAGCAATGAGGATCAATTTGACCCCTGCCCTAAAGGATCAACAATGTGCCGAAATAACCTTGCGCTTTTTAGAGCGAGGTTATTCTAAAAAAGTATTGGCACAATGTCTAGAGAAAACCAATAGTATTTTTCTTGGACAACTCCCTAAAAAAGTAAGTGAGAAGCGTATGATTTTTCCCACCCAGTATGATGGCGCTTCAGATAGTATGAGGAAGGCATTACGAAAGCATTGGCCTATTGTGGCCTCTGATGGAAACCTCCCTTTTGCAGGAACTCCTGCACCGATGATGGCCTACCGGCGTGGGGCCAATTTAAAACAGCTGCTAATGAGGCCCACGATGTTCCCTGACCAAAAAAAATCCAACTTCCAACTAATGCAAGCTAGGCCAGGGAGCTTCTCCTGTGGAGGATGCACCACATGTCGATCCATGCTCACTGGCCCCTATTTTCACCATCCACACACCGGGAAGAAGATATTTTTAAAATATCACCTACATTGTAGACTAGATTATGTCATTTACATCTTGAAATGCCCGTGTGGGCTCTGTTACGTTGGATTGACTACCCGTCAGTTTCGGTATCGAATGGCCAACCACCGGTCTTCAATCCACACGGCCTTGCTCTCTGGCCATACGGACAAACCTGTAGCGCGTCATTTCGTGTCTGCTAGACATCAAGTGGCGACACTGAAATGCAAGCTTATCGATTGGGTTCCACCACCTTTATTAGGTGGAGATAGAACCCGGATGCTTAAACAGAAAGAAAGCTTTTGGGTGCATAAACTCGACACGGTAGCCCCAAGGGGCCTCAATGAGGCTAATCCCTTAAATGTATTCTTATAACTGTTAATGTCCAAATGTATCCTTATAATGAGTCTAGTGTCCTTTGCAATAGGGCCCCCGGACTGTTGTTATATGGTGGTCATTTTTAGGGTACCTGTGCAACTCCATATATTACAGTTGTCATATTAAATGAATATCTGTACATACAGTTTTCTGTATAATGTCTTCAATATTATTTATGTGTTGTTTATCTGTTTTATTTTATGTTTTTTGTTTTATTTTTTCCGGAGCCACCCAGGTCCTTGGCAGAATTTCAGTGGGATCCACTGCTTTTTATCCCCCATGGTGACAGTTCATAGACAGATGTACTTTATTAATAGGTGTTATGCTTTTATGCCTTATTGAAAAGAAATTGTGAATATAATTAAATACAGCCTATGTACACAATGAGGGATCTTTCGCTACTGGGTTTCACTGATATTTAATAATTGTCTCTAGTTGCCTTATTTGTATGCCTTTGTCCTATATAACTCACTCTAATATACTCTGTTGGTTTATTAGCATATTCCCCTCCCATCTATGCCTAGTGGATGGTGTCGTCACTTCCGGTTAGGTCGACTTAACTATTGACCGAATGTGGCTAGCTACATTGTTGCTGTTTTGGCTTTCATCCATGTGCTGGGATGTTTCTTGGCACCCGTTTTTTGAGTTTAGTCTTGTCTCTTTCACTTTATGAGAGCCCCTGCGGCTTGTCCGAGCGGCGTCCGCGGGACTTCTGGCCCGTGGAACGCATCCAGTTCCGGTCGCTGGAACGCGGAAGTGGCGTTGCCAGCGGCCGCGAATGTAGCCAATATTGTACTTTTGAGCTACATGTGATAATTTTGGCCCCTGAAATCAGTAGCGCTGTGTATACCTAATGGTTTGATATCCAAATAACACTCTTTTTTTCTTATGGGGTTAATGTTTAGCACACATATAGTTACATCTCAGGGTTAAGTGACATTTCCTGTCTCATTGTGTTAAATAGCATGCAGCTGCTGATGTGCAGCATGCAGCTATCATCAGATGCTAAACAGTAGAGCAGTGCCGTAACTAGACATTTTAGCGCTGTGTGCAAGAAACAGCATCGGCGCCCACCCCCCCCAAAAAAAAAATTGAAAGTAGGGCCAGTGCGCGCCGTATTCGCGCGACAAAAATATATACGTGAGTGGCTTCATGGGGAAGGAGTGTGGCCACAAAATAATACCAATTCATATTGCACTGTACAATAGTCTCCATTATTCAAATGACGCCGCACAGTAGCGCCACTTACACACATTACACCAGGTAGAGCCTCTGCCACACATTACGCCCGGTAGAGCCCCTATCACACATTACGGCAGGCAGAGTCCCCTTTTACACATTATGTCAGGTGGAGTCTCTGTTTTTACACATTACAGCAGTTGAGTCCCTCCTTTTACACATTATAGCAGGCAGATTCCCTCTTTTTACACATTACAGCAGCTGAGTCACCTTTTTATCCAGATGTTGCAAGTACTGTACTTGTGCTACATAAGTACTGGAACAGTGGTAGATAGCCATAGTTGGTGCAACACACCTCTGTGCCTCTCCCCCGGCCACCGCCGTTCTCACACAGAAGTAGGACCCAGCCACCGCCGCTTTCATACCTGGCACTGCTGGACACTCAAACCTCCTTTTGTGCGCCTTTGCCCTGGCGATCTACAATTGCACTCGGCAGCAAGACCTGACCATAGTCGGTTTTTAAACGCCACTTCACGGTACACACACACCACCACCTGTGAGCCTCTCCCCCAGAAGGCCACGCAGATCTCAGCTCACATACAGTACAGCGCTGCCTGCTGTCATCTCCAGGGTGGCCAATTGGGGACACGGTGCACAATGCGCTCCCAGTACAGAATTACCTCCCCCTATATCCCGCACCTTCACTATCCCGACTGTCGGCATGCCGACCAATAGGGAATATTCCCACTCGTGGGTGTCCACGACACCCATAGAGTGGGAATAGCTCCTGCCCGCCGGTCACGCAATGCGCACCCCTCAGTACAAGTGCGCTGTGTGCAAACCACACTTTGCACACATACAGTTACGGGGCAGTGTGCTGCAAAGAGTTATGGAGGTTGTTCTTCTAGTCTGGGGAATATGTGAATAAACTCTTAGTGGTTAGGTGAGTAAAAGCTGTATCCTACATGTCAGGACAGGTGGATATTTGTATACCAGATACTGTAGCTGTTTTATAGCTATCCACAACACAGCACAGAGTAGCTAACATACACATGCACAGTATAACAGATGCTACAACTCTCTGGCCACCAAATAAAACATACATTCATTAGTATGTGCACTATGTACACTACACATTGCATTCTTCACCAGCACAGACTCCCTCCCTCCTCCTCCCCCTGCACGTAAATAGTGTCCGGTGAATGCTGATAAATGGCTGTCAACTGCAACCCCCGTCCTATCCCCCCACACCTCCCCCTCCCTTGTAATTTACTTTATGATGTTGCATATAGTATGGAGTGGACGGCCCTGCACTTCACGATTTCAACTAGGCTCCTCTCCTGCTCTCTGCATGTGACGCGAGATGTCACATGCAGGAACCAGGAAGTTTCACACACAGCGCAACTTCACAATCCAGTGCAGTGAGTGCACACAGGCAAAGACAAACTGCAGATAGAGCCAGAGAGCAGCTCGTTCAAGAGGCAGAGCAGGCACCCGGCAGCTGTCACACTCAAAGCAACGTGCTGACAGTCTGCCGGGGAATGGATTTAAAAATGCGTTCTGTTAAAGAGCTCTGCGGGCGGGAGGTAAATAAGCTACTGACCATGCGGGTGTGCTGCTAGATGGTGCGCCCTCAGCGTATTTACTCTGTGGGCAAGGCACCATTAGCACACACCTAGTTACGGCCCTGCAGTAGAGTGGTGAGTGGACTGGCCGGTGTGGACCCCAATGGTAGGAATATCTTATCTAGTTTTGATTATTTTATATATTTTGTTTGTGTTTTAAATTGCAGACTTTGCTGCTGAAAACCATATGGCCTTTGCTGATTGATCTGTAGCTGCCTAATGTTACTTTTTAATTATCCAGGTATGACTTCTATATGGTATTTTGGGTCCTATCACACACTGGTGAGGGTCAGTGTTTTAATAAGCTTTCCAATTTTCTTTTATAGTAGTCCTGTGTTCCAGGAGCTACCATTTGATGTATTGTGTCTAATATGACCCAGGTAAATTTGTGAAGTTTACTCTAGAGTGAGGTGCTATGCTTGGCCTGTGGGAGTAGATTTGGAGTATGCTAATCTTTATCCTTGTTTCCATAGAGTATGATTCTATTAATTTAATTAACTTGATGTCACTATTTTCTGCTATAAGGGCCTGGGAGGCACTGGTGGTGGTGGTGTGGGTATGATCTGATACCTATAGTCTGATTTTATACATATTGTATTTATCTTTTTGATCATGTAGATGCTCTGAATTGCCAGTCTTGATAAAGGTCCTATAATAGGACCGAAACATTGGTTGTTAAAGGCAACGTTATTGAACCTGATTAACCTGAATAAACTGATTGTCACATCAAGATCTTCAAAGTGATTGATTTCTGCGAGAGTGCACCCACCACACGGGTGGTAGATGCGGTATATTTGTGACCTGACATGGTCATTGGGAGCACCCGCCTATCTATCTTTATGAACTGATGAGAGTGCAGGATATTCTGTGGGTATATATATATATATATATATATGCTGATTCACACTCTATAGTACCAAGCACTGCTAATCAGAATAATTATAATAATAACTAGCTGAAGTACCCGGCGTTGCCCGGGTTTAGAGCTTCATGTTATTATGTTATCAATGAGTTGGATGTAACTGTCAACATATTAAAAATAAGTAGCAGCTCTTCCAACACACCCATGAGGTGACTGCCTAGTGTCGTTTTTGTTTTTGGGGTGTCGCCAGTAGCCCTAATCCCCATATATGTATTTTTGTGTTTTTATATTTTTGTGTATTTTTTGTTTTGTATATGCAGAAGTGTATTTTGTACATTTATGTGTATGTTTTTTGTTTTGTTTTTCAAGAAGATTATTTGTGGATTTTTTCTATATTTTTGTGTATTTTTTTGTTTTGTATTTGCAGGTGTGTATTTTGTGTTTTTTCTTAATTTTTTGTATTTTTGTATTTATTTATTTTTGCAGACGTGTCAACAAGTTAATTTTTTTCATTTTTTTCCTTTATTTGTGTGTATTTTTTTAATTTTGTATTTGCAGATGTTGATTTTTTTCTTTTCTTAATTTTTGTGGATTTTTTGTTTGCAGATGTGTTTACATAAGAAAAAACAACTATTACATATGACAAAACAAATGTGACCAAACACTAGCTTTAGATGGACCCGCCTGCTGGGCTGGGCTAGTGCCCACTGGCTGGGCAGGGCTAGTGCCTGCCGGCTGGGCAGAGCTAGTGTCCGCTGGCTGGCCTGGGCTTGGGTCCACCTGCTGGGCTTGGCTTGGGCCCGCCTTCTGGGCAGGTCCTGGGCCCACCTTCTGGGGCGGACTTGGGCCTGCCTTCTTGGCCAGAATTGGGCTTGCCTTTTTGGCTAGGCTTGGGCCTACCATCTTGACATGTCTGGGCATGTTGGGAGCACTGATAGGTATGTCTAAAGGTCTGAGGGGCATGTTGGGAGCATAGATGACCATATAAGGGCATGGTCACATGCTCATGTGATAGATGACCATATATGATCATAAGTTGAGCGAGGAGCCCTCTGACATTAGGCACCAGCTTCCTGCCCATATATGGGCATAGATAGACTGAACGCTGATGCTACTGACATACTCCTGAAGGATTTATAGTTGTATAATTGGAAAAATAAAATGAAGTGAAAAAAGTACTCACTGGTTACTGAGGGCCACTGTCACCTTTATTATTTAAAAAAAATAAAAAATACTTATTTTAGTTTAATGTAAAAAAACAACAAATAAACAAATAGACACGTGTACTAAAACATAGATATAAAATGTAGAAGAAAGCGATCCCATGGGAACTGACAATATAGCAAAACAACAGATATATAACTGTAATGAAGAGAGATTCTCTATGCATATAATCCTGCAGTCACAGTAACCTAATAAATAAATAATAGATATACCAATTTCTACATGCAGAGGCGGATTGGCCATAGGGTCTACAGGGAAGATTCTCGGTGGGCCGACGCACCCGCGGGGCCTGTTTTGTTTGAGGACATGTGGTCCTATTTATAGACATAATGAATAAGATGCCAAACAGTTTGCATATATGAAAATTACTTTGCCACTTAGCCTGTGATTGCAGATGATCTATTGCAGTGGTTCTCAAACTCGGTCCTCAGGACCCCACACAGTGCATGTTTTGCAGGTAACCCAGCAAGTGCACAGGTGTATTAATTAATCACTGACACATTTTAAAAGGTCCACAGGTGGAGTTAATTATGTCACTTGTGATTCTGTGAGGAGACCTGCAAAACATGCACTGTGTGGGGTCCTGAGGACCGAGTTTGAGAACCTGTGATCTATTGTATGCTCTGTCTGCCTGCTTGGCTGACATACTGTATAAGATTGAGTGAATAGTGATTAGGATACGGTTGGTGTAATAAGCAAGAAAATACTGTATATCTTTCTAAAGAATTATATAGTTTCCTGAATTCTAAAGGTGTATCATATAATGTGCTCAGAACATTTAATTTTATTTCCTTTTAACTTCCCCTTGATGCTGGACATCCCCACTATCTGGAAAGTCTTGGGGGGAGGGTGCTGCTGCCATGGCCCATGGCTCGACCTTACACCTCTGGTGCTGCCCAATGGTGCCACTAGTACAAATTTTTCCAGGGCCGATTTTTGTTCCCAATCCGCCCCTGTCTACATGGATGTATTTTATAGGCCAGAAAGAGTAAGGTCAGCAGCAGTAATTATTATTGGTAAAAAGCAATATAAGGTACAAAACCTGTGCGCTCTTACATAAAAGACACTCTACACTGAGTCACACAGCAACAATCTCAGGCCAGATATGACAGAGCCAGCAACACTTGGAAAGGCTTGCTTACTGTTACAGCCTTGCCCCTAACACATGGCATGGAAAGTCTGTTAAAGTATCATTGTTATAGAGCACAGGTTCTCAAACTCGGTCCTCAGGACCCCACACAGTGCATGTTTTCCTTGTCTCCTCACAGATCACAAGTGAAATAATTAGATCCACCTGTGGATCTTTTAAAATGTGTCAGTGAGTAATTAATACACCTGTGCACTTGCTGGGTTACCTGCAAAACATGCACTGTGTGGGGTCCTGAGGACCGAGTTTGAGAACCACTGTTATAGAGCACAGCAGGAGTAAAGACATGTTTAGGAAAACAGGTTTAGCTGTCATATAAGTATAGGAAACACATTGTTACTAGCCAACCAGCCAACATCTCATAGATAAGAGAGATAGTATAGCAGCCTACACTAAACCTCCTAATGATAATGTGTGGACCTCTATTCTAAAAGTAAAACATTCAATACCCTTAATACCATGAAATAATGACACGGAGACCTGAATTTGGCAGAAAATTGTTAGCTATTTATTGTACCCTAACCATTAGAAAAAACCTGTAAAGTAAAATTTAAGTTAACATGCCGATTCAACCGACATATGGTGGCAGAATAAAGAACGGCTATAATCCACTGACGATAATCTCAAAACATTAAAAACCCAAACAATCCTAATCTACCACAAACCATACATCGGTAATAGGTGCCCGACTCAGACCTCCACGCTGACTGCCCACCCTGACGGGTGATGACGCTGCCCCCTGTTGGGTGATCTAGCGGCCTTAAAAGTCAATGGAGGTGAGTGCACCTAAACCACACCAATACTGTAAAAAACTGTAACTAACAAGTCAAACTATAACCTGCCGTTCTTTTCCGCCAACAAATAGCCAACGATAAACCACAACTAACAATCCAGAGCCAAGACACTCCGTGCCAGAACATCTACCTAATGGGGTGGGAGGGCGGGAAGGCAAACCAGAAGTAAGAGACCCCTAGCTAGCCTATACATCCCTATATATACTGATCCCTCCCCTCTCTACCATTGGCTTTACTTTCCATAACAATTAAGTCCACACCCATCACAGGAGGTTTAACTCTCTCCATTCCTATGCCTGCCATAGTGTGAGAGAAGAAAAGTTGCTGCATATTGTGTCACTAGACAGGGAGCAAAGTACACAATCTACTGTAGGTTTCACAGACAGAAGACAGGGAGCAAAGTACACAATCTACTGTAGGTTTCACAGACAGAAGACAGGTCCGATACCAGTGACCCATGCCATGCATCACTATACTTACTCTGTGACGTCATACTGTAACGCCCACAAACACATAACATTTACGGTGCCGAAAACTTAAACTAAATTGTGGGGTGCTGATGTAAATCAGGTTCGGGTGATCAGAGCGGCAGACCTGCTTTACCTCTCAGACACAATGACAACACAAACATAATATAGTATCCAACTCCATTTTATTATCCTAACAAAATTTACAAGAGGCAGGTAAACAGGGAACTGGCGCACAATTGAAGCAGGCTGGTTATGGCTTCTAAATAACAGTCTCAGGTAACCAGCGTTAGCAATACAGGTAGCAGGTAAGCAAGTAACTGGTGCACAATTGAAGCAGGCTGGTTATGGCTTCTAAATAATAGTCTCAGGTAACCAGCGTCAGCAATACAGGTAGCAGGTAAGCAGGAACTTGTGCACGATTAAAGCAGGCTGGTTATGGCTACTAAACAACAGTCTCAGGTAACCAGCGTCAGCAATACAGGTAGCAGGTAAGCAGGAACTTGTGCACGATTAAAGCAGGCTGGTTATGGCTATTAAACGACAGTCTCAGGTAACCAGCGTTAGCAATACAGGTAGCAGGTAAGCAGGAACTTGTGCACAATTAAAGCAGGCTGGTTATGGCTACTAAACAACAGTCTCAGGTAACCAGCGTCAGCAATACAGGTAGCAGGTAAGCAGGAACTTGTGCACGATTAAAGCAGGCTGGTTATGGCTACTAAACAACAGTCTCAGGTAACCAGCGTCAGCAATACAGGTAGCAGGTAAGCAGGTAACTTGTGCACAATTAAAGCAGGCTGGTTATGGCTACTAAACAACAGTCTCAGGTAACCAGCGTCAGCAATACAGGTAGCAGGTAAGCAGGAACTTGTGCACGATTAAAGCAGGCTGGTTATGGCTATTAAACGACAGTCTCAGGTAACCAGCGTTAGCAATACAAGTAGCAGGTAAGCAGGAACTTGTGCACGATTAAAGCAGGCTGGTTATGGCTATTAAACGACAGTCTCAGGTAACCAGCGTTAGCAATACAGGTAGCAGGTAAGCAGGAACTTGTGCACAATTAAAGCAGGCTGGTTATGGCTACTAAACAACAGTCTCAGGTAACCAGCGTCAGCAATACAGGTAGCAGGTAAGCAGGAACTTGTGCACGATTAAAGCCGGCTGGTTATGGCTATTAAACGACAGTCTCAGGTAACCAGCGTTAGCAATACAAGTAGCAGGTCAGCAGGTAACTTGTGCACAATTAAAGCAGGCTGGTTATGGCTACTAAACAACAGTCTCAGGTAACCAGCGTCAGCAATACAGGTAGCAGGTAAGCAGGAACTTGTGCACGATTAAAGCAGGCTGGTTATGGCTATTAAACGACAGTCTCAGGTAACCAGCGTCAGCAATACAAGTAGCAGGTAAGCAGGAACTTGTGCACGATTAAAGCAGGCTGGTTATGGCTATTAAACGACAATCTCAGGTAACCAGCGTTAGCAATACAAGTAGCAGGTAAGCAGGAACTTGTGCACGATTAAAGCAGGCTGGTTATGGCTATTAAACGACAGTCTCAGGTAACCAGCGTCAGCAATACAGGTAGCAGGTAAGCAGGAACTTGTGCTCGATTAAAGCAGGCTGGTTATGGCTATTAAACAGCAGTCTCAGGTAACCAGCGTTATCAATACAAGTAGCAGGTAAGCAGGTAACTTGTGCACAATTAAAGCAGGCTGGTTATGGCTTGTAAACAACAGTCTCAGGTAACCAGCGTTCCTTAGTAGCGGATAAATGCATTAACATTAGCTTTCACACTGCTGGGCGGAGCTTGCATAAAAAAAAGAACTATCAGTACCAGCATTCCTTAATAGCAGATAAATGCATTAACATTAGCTTTCACACTGCTGGGCGGAGCTTGCATAAAAAGAACTATCAGTACCAGCATTCCTTAATAGCAGATAAATGCATTAACATTAGCTTTCACACTGCTGGGCGGAGCTTGCAATAAAAGAACTATCAGTACCAGCATTCCTTAATAGCAGATAAATGCATTAACATTAGCTTTCACACTGCTGGGCGGAGCTTGCATAAAAAAAAAACTATCAGTACCAGCATTCCTTAATAGCAGATAAATGCATTAACATTAGCTTTCATACTGCTGGGCGGAGCTTGCATAAAAAGAACTATCAGTACCAGCATTCCTTAATAGCAGATAAATGCATTAACATTAGCTTTCACACTGCTGGGCGGAGCTTGCATAAAAAAAAAACTATCAGTACCAGCATTCCTTAATAGCAGATAAATGCATTAACATTAGCTTTCATACTGCTGGGCGGAGCTTGCATAAAAAGAACTATCAGTACCAGCATTCCTTAATAGCAGATAAATGCATTAACATTAGCTTTCACACTGCTGGGCGGAGCTTGCATAAAAATAACTATCAGTACCAGCATTCCTTAATAGCAGATAAATGCATTAACATTAGCTTTCACACTGCTGGGCGGAGCTTGCATAAAAAGAACTATCAGTACCAGCATTCCTTAATAGCAGACAAATGCATTAACATTAGCTTTCACACTGCTGGGCGGAGCTTGCATAAAAAGAACTATCAGTACCAGCATTCCTTAATAGCAGATAAATGCATTAACATTAGCTTTCATACTGCTGGGCGGAGCTTGCATAAAAAGAACTATCAGTACCAGCATTCCTTAATAGCAGATAAATGCATTAACATTAGCTTTCACACTGCTGGGCGGAGCTTGCATAAAAAAGAACTATCAGTACCAGCATTCCTTAATAGCAGATAAATGCATTAACATTAGCTTTCACACTGCTGGGCGGAGCTTGCATAAAAAGAACTATCAGTACCAGCATTCCTTAATAGCAGATAAATGCATTAACATTAGCTTTCACACTGCTGGGCGGAGCTTGCATAAAAAGAACTATCAGTACCAGCATTCCTTAATAGCAGATAAATGCATTAACATTAGCTTTTACACTGCTGGGCGGAGCTTGCATAAAAAAGACTATCAGCATCAGCAATCCTTAATAGCGGATAAATGCATTAACATTAGCTTTCACACTGCTGGGCGGAGCTTGCATAAAAAGAACTATCAGTACCAGCATTCCTTAATAGCAGATAAATGCATTAACATTAGCTTTCACACTGCTGGGCGGAGCTTGCATAAAAAGAACTATCAGTACCAGCATTCCTTAATAGCAGATAAATGCATTAACATTAACTTTCACACTGCTGGGCGGAGCTTGCATAAAAGAACTATCAGTACCAGCATTCCTTAATAGCAGATAAATGCATTAACATTAACTTTCACACTGCTGGGCGGAGCTTGCATAAAAAGAACTATCAGTACCAGCATTCCTTAATAGCAGATAAATGCATTAACATTAGCTTTCACACTGCTGGGCGGAGCTTGCATAAAAAGAACTATCAGTACCAGCATTCCTTAATAGCAGATACATGCATTAACATTAGCTTTCACACTGCTGGGCGGAGCTTGCATAAAAAGAACTATCAGTACCAGCATTCCTTAATAGCAGATACATGCATTAACATTAGCTTTCACACTGCTGGGCGGAGCTTGCATAAAAAGAACTATCAGTTAGAGATGAGCGGGTTCGGTTTCTTTGAATCCGAACCCGCACGAACTTCACTTTTTTTTTCACGGGTCCGAGCGACTCGGATCTTCCCGCCTTGCTCGGTTAACCCGAGCGCGCCCGAACGTCATCATGACGCTGTCGGATTCTCGCGAGACTCGGATTCTATATAAGGAGCCGCGCGTCGCCGCCATTTTCACACGTGCATTGAGATTGATAGGGAGAGGACGTGGCTGGCGTCCTCTCCATTTAGATTAGATTTAGAAGAGAGAGAGAGAGAGAGATTGCTGTGATACTGTAGATTAGAAGAGAGTGCAGAGTGCAGACAGAGTTTAGTGACTGACGACCACAGTGACCAGTGACCACCAGAGACAGTGCAGTTGTTTGTTTTATTTAATATATCCGTTCTCTGCCTGAAAAAAACGATACACAGTCACACAGTGACTCAGTCTGTGTGCACTGCTCAGCCCAGTGTGCTGCACATCAATGTATTGTATATAAAGCTTATAATTGTGGGGGAGACTGGGGAGCACTGCAGGTTGTTATAGCAGGAGCCAGGAGTACATGATAAATAATATTATATTAAAATTAAACAGTGCACACTTTTGCTGCAGGAGTGCCACTGCCAGTGTGACTAGTGGTGACCAGTGCCTGACCACCAGTATATTAGTAGTATTGTATACTATCTCTTTATCAACCAGTCTATATTAGCAGCAGACACAGTACAGTGCGGTAGTTCACGGCTGTGGCTACCTCTGTGTCGGCACTCGGCAGGCAGTCCGTCCATCCATAATTGTATTATATACCACCTAACCGTGGTTTTTTTTTTCTTTCTTTATACCGTCGTCATAGTCATACTAGTTGTTACGAGTATACTACTATCTCTTTATCAACCAGTGTACAGTGCGGTAGTTCACGGCTGTGGCTACCTCTGTGTCGGAACTCGGCAGGCAGTCCGTCCATCCATAATTGTATTATAATATATACCACCTAACCGTGGTTTTTTTTTCGTTCTTTATACCGTCGTCATACTAGTTGTTACGAGTATACTACTATCTCTTTATCAACCAGTGTACAGTGCGGTAGTTCACGGCTGTGGCTACCTCTGTGTCGGCACTCGGCAGGCAGTCCGTCCAACCATAATTGTATTATATACCACCTAACCGTGGTTTTTTTTTCATTCTTTATACCGTCGTCATACTAGTTGTTACGAGTATACTACTATCTCTTTATCAACCAGTGTACAGTGCGGTAGTTCACGGCTGTGGCTACCTCTGTGTCGGCACTCGGCAGGCAGTCCGTCCAACCATAATTGTATTATATACCACCTAACCGTGGTTTTTTTTTCATTCTTTATACCGTCGTCATACTAGTTGTTACGAGTATACTACTATCTCTTTATCAACCAGTGTACAGTGCGGTAGTTCACGGCTGTGGCTACCTCTGTGTCGGCACTCGGCAGCCCGTCCATAATTGTATATACCAGTGACCTAACCGTGGTTTTTTTTTCTTTCTTTATACATACATACTAGTTACGAGTATACTATCTCTTTATCAACCAGTCTATATATTAGCAGCAGACACAGTACAGTGCGGTAGTTCACGGCTGTGGCTACCTCTGTGTCGGCACTCGGCAGCCCGTCCATAATTGTATATACCACCTAACCGTGGTTTTTTTTTCTTTCTTTATACATACATACTAGTTACGAGTATACTATCTCTTTATCAACCAGTCTATATATTAGCAGCAGACACAGTACAGTGCGGTAGTTCACGGCTGTGGCTACCTCTGTGTCGGCACTCCGCAGCCCGTCCATAATTGTATATACCAGTGACCTAACCGTGGTTTTTTTTTCTTTCTTTATACATACATACTAGTTACGAGTATACTATCTCTTTATCAACCAGTCTATATATTAGCAGCAGACACAGTACAGTGCGGTAGTTCACGGCTGTGGCTACCTCTGTGTCGGCACTCGGCAGCCCGTCCATAATTGTATATACCAGTGACCTAACCGTGGTTTTTTTTTCTTTCTTTATACATACATACTAGTTACGAGTATACTATCTCTTTATCAACCAGTCTATATATTAGCAGCAGACACAGTACAGTGCGGTAGTTCACGGCTGTGGCTACCTCTGTGTCGGCACTCGGCAGCCCGTCCATAATTGTATATACCAGTGACCTAACCGTGGTTTTTTTTTCTTTCTTTATACATACATACTAGTTACGAGTATACTATCTCTTTATCAACCAGTCTATATATTAGCAGCAGACACAGTACAGTGCGGTAGTTCACGGCTGTGGCTACCTCTGTGTCGGCACTCGGCAGCCCGTCCATAATTGTATACTAGTATCCAATCCATCCATCTGCATTGTTTACCTGAGGTGCCTTTTAGTTGTGCCTATTAAAATATGGAGAACAAAAATGTTGAGGTTCCAAAATTAGGGAAAGATCAAGATCCACTTCCACCTCGTGCTGAAGCTGCTGCCACTAGTCATGGCCGAGACGATGAAATGCCAGCAACGTCGTCTGCCAAGGCCGATGCCCAATGGCATAGTACAGAGCATGTCAAAACCAAAACACCAAATATCAGTAAAAAAAGGACTCCAAAACCTAAAATAAAATTGTCGGAGGAGAAGCGTAAACTTGCCAATATGCCATTTACCACACGGAGTGGCAAGGAACGGCTGAGGCCCTGGCCTATGTTCATGGCTAGTGGTTCAGCTTCACATGAGGATGGAAGCACTCAGCCTCTCGCTAGAAAACTGAAAAGACTCAAGCTGGCAAAAGCACCGCAAAGAACTGTGCGTTCTTTGAAATCCCAAATCCACAAGGAGAGTCCAATTGTGTCGGTTGCGATGCCTGACCTTCCCAACACTGGACGTGAAGAGCATGCGCCTTCCACCATTTGCACGCCCCCTGCAAGTGCTGGAAGGAGCACCCGCAGTCCAGTTCCTGATAGTCAGATTGAAGATGTCAGTGTTGAAGTACACCAGGATGAGGAGGATATGGGTGTTGCTGGCGCTGGGGAGGAAATTGACCAGGAGGATTCTGATGGTGAGGTGGTTTGTTTAAGTCAGGCACCCGGGGAGACACCTGTTGTCCGTGGGAGGAATATGGCCGTTGACATGCCAGGTGAAAATACCAAAAAAATCAGCTCTTCGGTGTGGAGGTATTTCACCAGAAATGCGGACAACAGGTGTCAAGCCGTGTGTTCCCTTTGTCAAGCTGTAATAAGTAGGGGTAAGGACGTTAACCACCTCGGAACATCCTCCCTTATACGTCACCTGCAGCGCATTCATAATAAGTCAGTGACAAGTTCAAAAACTTTGGGTGACAGCGGAAGCAGTCCACTGACCAGTAAATCCCTTCCTCTTGTAACCAAGCTCACGCAAACCACCCCACCAACTCCCTCAGTGTCAATTTCCTCCTTCCCCAGGAATGCCAATAGTCCTGCAGGCCATGTCACTGGCAAGTCTGACGAGTCCTCTCCTGCCTGGGATTCCTCCGATGCATCCTTGCGTGTAACGCCTACTGCTGCTGGCGCTGCTGTTGTTGCCGCTGGGAGTCGATGGTCATCCCAGAGGGGAAGTCGTAAGCCCACTTGTACTACTTCCAGTAAGCAATTGACTGTTCAACAGTCCTTTGCGAGGAAGATGAAATATCACAGCAGTCATCCTACTGCAAAGCGGATAACTGAGTCCTTGACAACTATGTTGGTGTTAGACGTGCGTCCGGTATCCGCCGTTAGTTCACAGGGAACTAGACAATTTATTGAGGCAGTGTGCCCCCGTTACCAAATACCATCTAGGTTCCACTTCTCTAGGCAGGCGATACCGAGAATGTACACGGACGTCAGAAAAAGACTCACCAGTCTCCTAAAAAATGCAGTTGTACCCAATGTCCACTTAACCACGGACATGTGGACAAGTGGAGCAGGGCAGGGTCAGGACTATATGACTGTGACAGCCCACTGGGTAGATGTATGGACTCCCGCCGCAAGAACAGCAGCGGCGGCACCAGTAGCAGCATCTCGCAAACGCCAACTCTTTCCTAGGCAGGCTACGCTTTGTATCACCGCTTTCCAGAATACGCACACAGCTGAAAACCTCTTACGGCAACTGAGGAAGATCATCGCGGAATGGCTTACCCCAATTGGACTCTCCTGTGGATTTGTGGCATCGGACAACGCCAGCAATATTGTGTGTGCATTAAATATGGGCAAATTCCAGCACGTCCCATGTTTTGCACATACCTTGAATTTGGTGGTGCAGAATTTTTTAAAAAACGACAGGGGCGTGCAAGAGATGCTGTCGGTGGCCAGAAAAATTGCGGGACACTTTCGGCGTACAGGCACCACGTACAGAAGACTGGAGCACCACCAAAAACTACTGAACCTGCCCTGCCATCATCTGAAGCAAGAAGTGGTAACGAGGTGGAATTCAACCCTCTATATGCTTCAGAGGTTGGAGGAGCAGCAAAAGGCCATTCAAGCCTATACAATTGAGCACGATATAGGAGATGGAATGCACCTGTCTCAAGTGCAGTGGAGAATGATTTCAACGTTGTGCAAGGTTCTGATGCCCTTTGAACTTGCCACACGTGAAGTCAGTTCAGACACTGCCAGCCTGAGTCAGGTCATTCCCCTCATCAGGCTTTTGCAGAAGAAGCTGGAGGCATTGAAGAAGGAGCTAAAAGGGAGCGATTCCGCTAGGCATGTGGGACTTGTGGATGCAGCCCTTAATTCGCTTAACAAGGATTCACGGGTGGTCAATCTGTTGAAATCAGAGCACTACATTTTGGCCACCGTGCTCGATCCTAGATTTAAAGCCTACCTTGGATCTCTCTTTCCGGCAGACACAGGTCTGCTGGGGTTGAAAGACCTGCTGGTGACAAAATTGTCAAGTCAAGCGGAACGCGACCTGTCAACATCTCCTCCTTCACATTCTCCCGCAACTGGGGGTGCGAGGAAAAGGCTCAGAATTCCGAGCCCACCCGCTGGCGGTGATGCAGGGCAGTCTGGAGCGACTGCTGATGCTGACATCTGGTCCGGACTGAAGGACCTGACAACGATTACGGACATGTCGTCTACTGTCACTGCATATGATTCTCTCAACATTGATAGAATGGTGGAGGATTATATGAGTGACCGCATCCAAGTAGGCACGTCACACAGTCCGTACTTATACTGGCAGGAAAAAGAGGCAATTTGGAGGCCCTTGCACAAACTGGCTTTATTCTACCTAAGTTGCCCTCCCACAAGTGTGTACTCCGAAAGAGTGTTTAGTGCCGCCGCTCACCTTGTCAGCAATCGGCGTACGAGGTTACATCCAGAAAATGTGGAGAAGATGATGTTCATTAAAATGAATTATAATCAATTCCTCCGCGGAGACATTGACCAGCAGCAATTGCCTCCACAAAGTACACAGGGAGCTGAGATGGTGGATTCCAGTGGGGACGAATTGATAATCTGTGAGGAGGGGGATGTACACGGTGATATATCGGAGGGTGAAGATGAGGTGGACATCTTGCCTCTGTAGAGCCAGTTTGTGCAAGGAGAGATTAATTGCTTCTTTTTTGGGGGGGGTCCAAACCAACCCGTCATATCAGTCACAGTCGTGTGGCAGACCCTGTCACTGAAATGATGGGTTGGTTAAAGTGTGCATGTCCTGTTTTGTTTATACAACATAAGGGTGGGTGGGAGGGCCCAAGGATAATTCCATCTTGCACCTCTTTTTTCTTTTCTTTTTCTTTGCATCATGTGCTGATTGGGGAGGGTTTTTTGGAAGGGACATCCTGCGTGACACTGCAGTGCCACTCCTAAATGGGCCCGGTGTTTGTGTCGGCCACTAGGGTCGCTAATCTTACTCACACAGTCAGCTACCTCATTGCGCCTCTTTTTTTCTTTGCGTCATGTGCTGTTTGGGGAGGGTTTTTTGGAAGGGACATCCTGCGTGACACTGCAGTGCCACTCCTAGATGGGCCCGGTGTTTGTGTCGGCCACTAGGGTCGCTAATCTTACTCACACAGCTACCTCATTGCGCCTCTTTTTTTCTTTGCGTCATGTGCTGTTTGGGGAGGGTTTTTTGGAAGGGACATCCTGCGTGACACTGCAGTGCCACTCCTAGATGGGCCCGGTGTTTGTGTCGGCCACTAGGGTCGCTAATCTTACTCACACAGTCAGCTACCTCATTGCGCCTCTTTTTTTCTTTGCGTCATGTGCTGTTTGGGGAGGGTTTTTTGGAAGGGCCATCCTGCGTGACACTGCAGTGCCACTCCTAGATGGGCCCGGTGTTTGTGTCGGCCACTAGGGTCGCTAATCTTACTCACACAGTCAGCTACCTCATTGCGCCTCTTTTTTTCTTTGCGTCATGTGCTGTTTGGGGAGGGTTTTTTGGAAGGGCCATCCTGCGTGACACTGCAGTGCCACTCCTAGATGGGCCCGGTGTTTGTGTCGGCCACTAGGGTCGCTAATCTTACTCACACAGCTACCTCATTGCGCCTCTTTTTTTCTTTGCGTCATGTGCTGTTTGGGGAGGGTTTTTTGGAAGGGACATCCTGCGTGACACTGCAGTGCCACTCCTAGATGGGCCCGGTGTTTGTGTCGGCCACTAGGGTCGCTTATCTTACTCACACAGCGACCTCGGTGCAAATTTTAGGACTAAAAATAATACTGTGAGGTGTGAGGTATTCAGAATAGACTGAAAATGAGTGTAAATTATGGTTTTTGAGGTTAATAATACTTTGGGATCAAAATGACCCCCAAATTCTATGATTTAAGCTGTTTTTTTGTGTTTTTGGAAAAAAACATCCGAATCCAAAACACACCCGAATCCGACAAAAATAATTCGGTGAGGTTTTGCCAAAACGCGTTCGAACCCAAAACACGGCCGCGGAACCGAACCCAAAACCAAAACACAAAACCCGAAAAATTTCAGGCGCTCATCTCTACTATCAGTACCAGCATTCCTTAATAGCAGATAAATGCTTTAACATTAACTTTCACACTGCTGGGCGGAGCTTGCATAAAAGAACTATCAGTATCAGCAATCCTTAATAGCAGATAAATGCATTCACAAATATATAAGGGCAGTCTACCCCCTTTTACAACATTCCAAAACAAATATGCGGGGCACAGCACTAGTGGGGAGCCTCTTCCCCTGGAATACAATATATTGCCCCCAGATTACAGAGTCTTTGCAGCAGAAGGGGTTAAGCCGGGCACATACAAATGAGGGGAGCGCAACTCCTAATTATCTAAACTTGCGGGGGTACTGTGATGAGGGGAGCCCACCCCTTTTATTACATAAGATGTTCCCAATTGCAGAGTTTATGCAGCGGAAGGGGTTAAATATCGGACACAGGGGATCTTGGGGGTGTCTACACCCTTTTTTAAATACTATGTCCCCTATTAGCAGAGTTTTTGCAGCGGAGGGCACAACAGGGGCAGAGTATGGCAGTGGAAGGGCGATCAGGGTCTCACCACCTGCTGCGGCGCTTCTGCCACCTCCGATGCTCCGCTTCCTCATTCCTTCTGCCGGCGATGTCCTCTTCTGCTCCGGTCCCCGCCGTCCTCTCGCTGGTCTCCAGCCGCGGGTCCGCGCCGTCCTCTCACTGGTCTCCAGCCGCAGGTCGCTTTTCTCCGTGCAGCAGGCTCCGGTCCGCGCCGTCATCTCTACGCTGGGGTCTTCTCGGGTCCTCGCCGTACTCCAGCCGCCAGGGGTCCTCGCTGGGGTCTTCTTCCCGAGGTCGTCCTTCGCGGTGCCTGCGCGCTTCTCATCTGCCGCTCCTTGGAATCCAGGGGACGGATGTCATCACTGCTCTGCTGGACGGGCTGCGGTTCCTCCGGCCCAGCGCTCCAGTCTCTCAGCAGCGGCGGCTCTTCTCCGCACTCCATCCCCGCTGGCACTGACGCGGCCAGCTCTTCTCCTCAGGCAGGGTCTCCGGCATTCTTCTGGCACTGGTGCTCCGGTCGCTGGTTCTCCCCTCGGATTCTTCTCTGCGCAGACGGTCCTCACACACTGGCAGGCGGCTCCTGGGGCTACATGGCGACACCTTCCCCAGGTAATCTTCCCATTCCTCCAGGGCTCCTCTGGCAGCGATCCTCCCAGCGCTGCATACTCCAGTCTTCAGGCTCTGGACACTACATGGCTCCACTTCCCCAGGTACATATTCCCATTCCTCCAGGGGCTCTCTCTCCTGTGCTGTGAGGCTTCTTTTAAGGGTACTGGTGCTCCTCCACCTCCCCTCTCCTCTATGATGACTGGCTCCCGGGGCCCCAGCAACAGACCACCCCCTGGTCACTCTGCCCTACAACCCAGGGGACCCAATCAGCTGGGGACATGTTTCCCAGACTTTTTATGTTGCTGGGTAAGAAGTGACAGGACCAGAGAATTGGCGGCAAAATCCCTGTCCCAAGCTGACAGGGTCACATAAAGTTCAGCCCACAATCTACTCTGGGACTTGTAGTTCCACAATGTAAACAAAAACAAAAAAATCACAAGGGGATCTCCATGGTGCAATAGCTTCAGGGTATTACATTCTTCCCCCCTAAAATTATACGTGTCCTCACGTATACACCTTAACACTATACATCGGTTAACATAAGCCTTGAACTGGGTACAGCTCTGTTGGCAAACAAGTCATTGTGTCTGGAGCACAGGGCCCGCCTGCGATTCTCTGATCCTGTTCGTGACGCCAAAGAGATGTAACGCCCACAAACACATAACATTTACGGTGCCGAAAACTTAAACTAAATTGTGGGGTGCTGATGTAAATCAGGTTCGGGTGATCAGAGCGGCAGACCTGCTTTACCTCTCAGACACAATGACAACACAAACATAATATAGTATCCAACTCCATTTTATTATCCTAACAAAATTTACAAGAGGCAGGTAAACAGGGAACTGGCGCACAATTGAAGCAGGCTGGTTATGGCTTCTAAATAACAGTCTCAGGTAACCAGCGTTAGCAATACAGGTAGCAGGTAAGCAAGTAACTGGTGCACAATTGAAGCAGGCTGGTTATGGCTTCTAAATAATAGTCTCAGGTAACCAGCGTCAGCAATACAGGTAGCAGGTAAGCAGGAACTTGTGCACGATTAAAGCAGGCTGGTTATGGCTACTAAACAACAGTCTCAGGTAACCAGCGTCAGCAATACAGGTAGCAGGTAAGCAGGAACTTGTGCACGATTAAAGCAGGCTGGTTATGGCTATTAAACGACAGTCTCAGGTAACCAGCGTTAGCAATACAGGTAGCAGGTAAGCAGGAACTTGTGCACAATTAAAGCAGGCTGGTTATGGCTACTAAACAACAGTCTCAGGTAACCAGCGTCAGCAATACAGGTAGCAGGTAAGCAGGAACTTGTGCACGATTAAAGCAGGCTGGTTATGGCTACTAAACAACAGTCTCAGGTAACCAGCGTCAGCAATACAGGTAGCAGGTAAGCAGGTAACTTGTGCACAATTAAAGCAGGCTGGTTATGGCTACTAAACAACAGTCTCAGTTAACCAGCGTCAGCAATACAGGTAGCAGGTAAGCAGGAACTTGTGCACGATTAAAGCAGGCTGGTTATGGCTATTAAACGACAGTCTCAGGTAACCAGCGTTAGCAATACAAGTAGCAGGTAAGCAGGAACTTGTGCACGATTAAAGCAGGCTGGTTATGGCTATTAAACGACAGTCTCAGGTAACCAGCGTTAGCAATACAGGTAGCAGGTAAGCAGGAACTTGTGCACAATTAAAGCAGGCTGGTTATGGCTACTAAACAACAGTCTCAGGTAACCAGCGTCAGCAATACAGGTAGCAGGTAAGCAGGAACTTGTGCACGATTAAAGCCGGCTGGTTATGGCTATTAAACGACAGTCTCAGGTAACCAGCGTTAGCAATACAAGTAGCAGGTCAGCAGGTAACTTGTGCACAATTAAAGCAGGCAGGTTATGGCTACTAAACAACAGTCTCAGGTAACCAGCGTCAGCAATACAGGTAGCAGGTAAGCAGGAACTTGTGCACGATTAAAGCAGGCTGGTTATGGCTATTAAACGACAGTCTCAGGTAACCAGCGTCAGCAATACAAGTAGCAGGTAAGCAGGAACTTGTGCACGATTAAAGCAGGCTGGTTATGGCTATTAAACGACAATCTCAGGTAACCAGCGTTAGCAATACAAGTAGCAGGTAAGCAGGAACTTGTGCACGATTAAAGCAGGCTGGTTATGGCTATTAAACGACAGTCTCAGGTAACCAGCGTCAGCAATACAGGTAGCAGGTAAGCAGGAACTTGTGCTCGATTAAAGCAGGCTGGTTATGGCTATTAAACGACAGTCTCAGGTAACCAGCGTTATCAATACAAGTAGCAGGTAAGCAGGTAACTTGTGCACAATTAAAGCAGGCTGGTTATGGCTTGTAAACAACAGTCTCAGGTAACCAGCGTTCCTTAGTAGCGGATAAATGCATTAACATTAGCTTTCACACTGCTGGGCGGAGCTTGCATAAAAAAAAGAACTATCAGTACCAGCATTCCTTAATAGCAGATAAATGCATTAACATTAGCTTTCACACTGCTGGGCGGAGCTTGCATAAAAAGAACTATCAGTACCAGCATTCCTTAATAGCAGATAAATGCATTAACATTAGCTTTCACACTGCTGGGCGGAGCTTGCAATAAAAGAACTATCAGTACCAGCATTCCTTAATAGCAGATAAATGCATTAACATTAGCTTTCACACTGCTGGGCGGAGCTTGCATAAAAAAAAAACTATCAGTACCAGCATTCCTTAATAGCAGATAAATGCATTAACATTAGCTTTCATACTGCTGGGCGGAGCTTGCATAAAAAGAACTATCAGTACCAGCATTCCTTAATAGCAGATAAATGCATTAACATTAGCTTTCACACTGCTGGGCGGAGCTTGCATAAAAATAACTATCAGTACCAGCATTCCTTAATAGCAGATAAATGCATTAACATTAGCTTTCACACTGCTGGGCGGAGCTTGCATAAAAAGAACTATCAGTACCAGCATTCCTTAATAGCAGACAAATGCATTAACATTAGCTTTCACACTGCTGGGCGGAGCTTGCATAAAAAGAACTATCAGTACCAGCATTCCTTAATAGCAGATAAATGCATTAACATTAGCTTTCATACTGCTGGGCGGAGCTTGCATAAAAAGAACTATCAGTACCAGCATTCCTTAATAGCAGATAAATGCATTAACATTAGCTTTCATACTGCTGGGCGGAGCTTGCATAAAAAGAACTATCAGTACCAGCATTCCTTAATAGCAGATAAATGCATTAACATTAGCTTTCACACTGCTGGGCGGAGCTTGCATTAAAAAAGAACTATCAGTACCAGCATTCCTTAATAGCAGATAAATGCATTAACATTAGCTTTCACACTGCTGGGCGGAGCTTGCATAAAAAGAACTATCAGTACCAGCATTCCTTAATAGCAGATAAATGCATTAACATTAGCTTTCACACTGCTGGGCGGAGCTTGCATAAAAAGAACTATCAGTACCAGCATTCCTTAATAGCAGATAAATGCATTAACATTAGCTTTCACACTGCTGGGCGGAGCTTGCATAAAAAGAACTATCAGTATCAGCAATCCTTAATAGCGGATAAATGCTTTAACATTAACTTTCACACTGCTGGGCGGAGCTTGCATAAAAAGAACTATCAGTATCAGCAATCCTTAATAGCAGATAAATGCATTAACATTAGCTTTCACACTGCTGGGCGGAGCTTGCATAAAAGAACTATCAGTATCAGCAATCCTTAATAGCGGATAAATGCTTTAACATTAACTTTCACACTGCTGGGCGGAGCTTGCATAAAAAGAACTATCAGTATCAGCAATCCTTAATTGCAGATAAATGCATTAACATTAGCTTTCACACTGCTGGGCGGAGCTTGCATAAAAATAACTATCAGTACCAGCATTCCTTAATAGCAGATAAATGCATTAACATTAGCTTTTACACTGCTGGGCGGAGCTTGCATAAAAAAGACTATCAGCATCAGCAATCCTTAATAGCGGATAAATGCATTAACATTAGCTTTCACACTGCTGGGCGGAGCTTGCATAAAAAGAACTATCAGTACCAGCATTCCTTAATAGCAGATAAATGCATTAACATTAGCTTTCACACTGCTGGGCGGAGCTTGCATAAAAAGAACTATCAGTACCAGCATTCCTTAATAGCAGATAAATGCATTAACATTAACTTTCACACTGCTGGGCGGAGCTTGCATAAAAGAACTATCAGTACCAGCATTCCTTAATAGCAGATAAATGCATTAACATTAACTTTCACACTGCTGGGCGGAGCTTGCATAAAAAGAACTATCAGTACCAGCATTCCTTAATAGCAGATAAATGCATTAACATTAGCTTTCACACTGCTGGGCGGAGCTTGCATAAAAAGAACTATCAGTACCAGCATTCCTTAATAGCAGATACATGCATTAACATTAGCTTTCACACTGCTGGGCGGAGCTTGCATAAAAAGAACTATCAGTACCAGCATTCCTTAATAGCAGATAAATGCTTTAACATTAACTTTCACACTGCTGGGCGGAGCTTGCATAAAAGAACTATCAGTATCAGCAATCCTTAATAGCAGATAAATGCATTCACAAATATATAAGGGCAGTCTACCCCCTTTTACAACATTCCAAAACAAATATGCGGGGCACAGCACTAGTGGGGAGCCTCTTCCCCTGGAATACAATATATTGCCCCCAGATTACAGAGTCTTTGCAGCAGAAGGGGTTAAGCCGGGCACATACAAATGAGGGGAGCGCAACTCCTAATTATCTAAACTTGCGGGGGTACTGTGATGAGGGGAGCCCACCCCTTTTATTACATAAGATGTTCCCAATTGCAGAGTTTATGCAGCGGAAGGGGTTAAATATCGGACACAGGGGATCTTGGGGGTGTCTACACCCTTTTTTAAATACTATGTCCCCTATTAGCAGAGTTTTTGCAGCGGAGGGCACAACAGGGGCAGAGTATGGCAGCGGAAGGGCGATCAGGGTCTCACCACCTGCTGCGGCGCTTCTGCCACCTCCGATGCTCCGCTTCTTCATTCCTTCTGCCGGCGATGTCCTCTTCTGCTCCGGTCCCCGCCGTCCTCTCGCTGGTCTCCAGCCGCGGGTCCGCGCCGTCCTCTCACTGGTCTCCAGCCGCAGGTCGCTTTTCTCCGTGCAGCAGGCTCCGGTCCGCGCCGTCATCTCTACGCTGGGGTCTTCTCGGGTCCTCGCCGTACTCCAGCCGCCAGGGGTCCTCGCTGGGGTCTTCTTCCCGAGGTCGTCCTTCGCGGTGCCTGCGCGCTTCTCATCTGCCGCTCCTTGGAATCCAGGGGACGGATGTCATCACTGCTCTGCTGGACGGGCTGCGGTTCCTCCGGCCCAGCGCTCCAGTCTCTCAGCAGCGGCGGCTCTTCTCCGCACTCCATCCCCGCTGGCACTGACGCGGCCAGCTCTTCTCCTCAGGCAGGGTCTCCGGCATTCTTCTGGCACTGGTGCTCCGGTCGCTGGTTCTCCCCTCGGATTCTTCTCTGCGCAGACGGTCCTCACACACTGGCAGGCGGCTCCTGGGGCTACATGGCGACACCTTCCCCAGGTAATCTTCCCATTCCTCCAGGGCTCCTCTGGCAGCGATCCTCCCAGCGCTGCATACTCCAGTCTTCAGGCTCTGGACACTACATGGCTCCACTTCCCCAGGTACATATTCCCATTCCTCCAGGGGCTCTCTCTCCTGTGCTGTGAGGCTTCTTTTAAGGGTACTGGTGCTCCTCCACCTCCCCTCTCCTCTATGATGACTGGCTCCCGGGGCCCCAGCAACAGACCACCCCCTGGTCACTCTGCCCTACAACCCAGGGGACCCAATCAGCTGGGGACATGTTTCCCAGACTTTTTATGTTGCTGGGTAAGAAGTGACAGGACCAGAGAATTGGCGGCAAAATCCCTGTCCCAAGCTGACAGGGTCACATAAAGTTCAGCCCACAATCTACTCTGGGACTTGTAGTTCCACAATGTAAACAAAAACAAAAAAATCACAAGGGGATCTCCATGGTGCAATAGCTTCAGGGTATTACATTACCAATTCCTCTGCTACATAATACCTAATCCTATGTAACTAGTAGCGCTGAAGATATGACAGTAACTGCCTGGAGGTGAGATTGTGATGTCAGCTGACCATGGGCCAGCTGACATCACAATGGCATACTTGCCTACCTGACCCTCTCCATGAGGGAGAAAATGCTCTGTTCCTGGACTTTCCTGGTAATGTATGATTGCCATCAACTGTGGTGAAACACCTTTCTTATCAATTAACTAGCTCACCACAGGTGATAGCAATCATACATTACCAGGAAAGTCCAGGAACAGAGCATTTTCTCCCTCATGGAGAGGGTCAGGTAGGCAAGTATGCACAATGGGCCTGATGACATCACAATGGGTCCAGTGGCCAGCTAACATCCCATGTCATGTGATAGATGACCATATAATCCTATGGAACTAGAACACAATTTTGCAAACCAAGGCACAAATTTGAGGTAAAAATTTGAAAAATGGAGGAAAAAGTGTGCAGCAGGGCCGCCATCAAGGCGGTGCTGCGGGTACAGGAGACCCGGGCTCTGACAGAGAAGGGGGCCCGGCAGGACCCCTATTGATGTGTAATGATGTTTATGTATTGACAACCCTGCACTCGTGACATCATGCGCCGCTAAAAGAGAGAGAGAGCAAGAGCCGCGGAACATGAGGAGCAGACAGAAGAAGCCAAAAGTAATAACATCATGAGGGGGCTGGCTGCGGAGCCCCTGGCAGGAAAGACAGAAGGGCGCTACCCCGGGCCAGTCACATATGCAGGATGCAGGGGCGGTATCAGCTTGTGTCCGGACTCGGAGTGTAGGCTATGGTGGGGCACAGCTCCCAGGTGTCAGTGACTTTTTCTACTGAATCCTGCATTTGATTTATGTCACCGTACAGCGCTTCCTGTAGTGAGCCATCAACACTGGGGGACAACTGCAATCACACTCACAGGCGCCGTGCTAGAATGTCATGCAGCCAGGAAGAGGACACCACAAGACACATCACCTACACCGATTCAGTTGAAAAAAACACTGACACCCAGGAGCTGTGATCCACCATAGCCTACATTCCAGATCCGGTAAGTAAATAGTGCAGAACTCCGGTCAGACGGTCACCTGGTCTACCTCCATTAAAACGAGCACTCTCAGCATGGGACAAGTCAAAATATAGCTGCGGTCAGCTTGACCCTGTCCAAGGACCATAGGTAAGCCCACTTAAACTGTAATTTAGGGGCCCATTTATCATAGATCACATTTGCAATACAATCTGTGCATGATATTAGCGCCCAGGATTGCATTGCAGAATGCCATCACATTGGGTGAATGTATCACCCTGCACAAACAGGGACAGGGGCTCCAAAAGGAGCCTGCCCGTGAGATGTGCCGAATGTGGGCTGGTCTGCTGCGCGTGCGCACTCAGCGTGACCCCATGCACAACAGCCATTTCCAGCAGAGGGTTCCTGAGGAAACTTGCCAGAATTACAGCCCCGATCTAAAGAGGACGGTAGCTGCGGACATTCGTATTCAGCACAAACAAGTGCTATTAAAGGATCAGACGTGATCCAATTAAACTCACAGCATAGTTTATGTTTGTTTTTTTAAATGGTATATGCTTTTTTGATATATAATCTGTTTTCTCTATCGTCCTAGTGGATGCTGGGGTTCCTGAAAGGACCATGGGGAATAGCGGCTCCGCAGGAGACAGGGCACAAAAAGTAAAGCTTTAGGATCAGGTGGTGTGCACTGGCTCCTCCCCCTATGACCCTCCTCCAAGCCAGTTAGATTTTTGTGCCCGGCCGAGAAGGGTGCAATCTAGGTGGCTCTCCTAAAGAGCTGCTTAGGAAAGTTTAGCTTAGGTTTTTTATTTTACAGTGAGTCCTGCTGGCAACAGGATCACTGCAACGAGGGACTTAGGGGAGAAGAAGTGAACTCACCTGCGTGCAGGATGGATTGGCTTCTTGGCTACTGGACATCAGCTCCAGAGGGACGATCACAGGTACAGCCTGGATGGTCACCGGAGCCTTGCCGCCGGCCCCCTTGCAGATGCTGAAGTAAGAAGAGGTCCAGAATCGGCGGCAGAAGACTCCTCAGTCTTCTAAAGGTAGCGCACAGCACTGCAGCTGTGCGCCATTTTCCTCTCAGCACACTTCACACGGCAGTCACTGAGGGTGCAGGGCGCTGGGAGGGGGGCGCCCTGGGAGGCAAATGAATACCTATTTTGGCTAAAAATACCTCACATATAGCCTCCGGAGGCTATATGGAGATATTTAACCCCTGCCAGAATCCGTTAAGAGCGGGAGACGAGGCCGCCGAAAAAGGGGCGGGGCCTATCTCCTCAGCACACAGCGCCATTTTCCCTCACAGAAAGGCTGGAGGGAAGGCTCCCAGGCTCTCCCCTGCACTGCACTACAGAAACAGGGTTAAAACAGAGAGGGGGGGCACAAATTTGGCGATATGCTTATATATATATTAAGATGCTATAAGGGAAAACACTTATATAAGGTTGTCCCTATATAATTATAGCGTTTTTGGTGTGTGCTGGCAAACTCTCCCTCTGTCTCTCCAAAGGGCTAGTGGGTCCTGTCCTCTATCAGAGCATTCCCTGTGTGTGTGCTGTGTGTCGGTACGTGTGTGTCGACAGGTAGGAGGACGATGTTGGTGAGGAGGCGGAGCAATTGCCTGTAATGGTGATGTCACTCTCTAGGGAGTCGACACCGGAATGGATGGCTTATTTAGGAAATTACGTGATAATGTCAACACGCTGCAAGGTCGGTTGACGACATGAGACGGCCGACAAACAATTAGTACGGTCCAGACGTCTCAAAAACACCGTCAAGGGTTTTAAAACGCCCGTTTACTTTAGTCGGTCGACACAGACACAGACAGGGACACTGAATCCAGTGTCGACGGTGAATAAACAAACGTATTCCTTATTAGGGCCACACGTTAAAGGCAATGAAGGAGGTGTTACGTATTTCTGATACTACAAGTACCACAAAAGAGGGTATTATGTGGGATGTGAAAAAACTACCATAGTTTTTCCTGAATCAGATAAATTAAATAAAGTGTGTGATGATGCGTGGGTTCCCCCCGATAGAAAATTATGGGCGGTATACCCTTTCCCGCCAGAAGTTAGGGCGCGTTGGGAAACACCCTTTAAGGTGGATAAGGCGCTCACACGCTTATCAAAACAAGTGGCGGTACCGTCTATAGATAGGGCCGTCCTCAAGGACCAGCTGACAAGGCTGGAAAATATAATAAAAAGTATATACACACATACTGGTGTTATACTGCGGCCAGCGATCGCCTCAGCCTGGATGTGCAGAGCTAGGGTGGCTTGGTCGGATTCCCTGACTAAAAATATTGATACCCTTGACAGGGACAGTATTTTATTGACTATAGAGCATTTCTATATATGCGAGATGCACAGAGGGATATTTGCACTCTGGCATCATGAATAAACGCGATGTCCATAACTGCCAGAAGATGTTATGGACACGACAGTGGTCAGGTGATGCAGATTCCAAACGGCACAGTATGGCCGTATACAGGAAGAGGACTTGTTTGGGGTCGGTCCATCGGACCTGGTGGTCACGGCAACTGCTGGAAAATCCACCATTTTTTACCCTAAGTCACATCTCTGCAGAAAAAGACACCGTCTTTTCAGCCTCAGTCCTCTCGTCCCTATAAGATCATATCTGCCCAGGGATAGAGGAAAGGGAAGAAGACTGCAGCAGGCAGCCCATTCCCAGGAACAGAAGCGTTCCACCGCGTCTGACAAGTGCTCAGCATGGCGCTGAGACCGTACAGGACCCCTGGATCCTACAAGTAGTATCCCGGGGGTACAGATGGGAATGTCGAGACGTTTCCCCTTCGCAGGCTCCTGAAGTCTGCTTTACCAAGTCTCCCTCCGACAAGGAGGTAGTATGGGAAAAAATTCACAAGCTGTATTCCCAGCAGGTGATAATTAAATTACCCCTCCTACTACAGAAAAGGGGTATTATTCCACACTATATTGTGGTACTGAAGCCAGAAGGCTAGGTGAGACTTATTCTAAAAATTTTTTTTTTGAACACTTACAAAGGTTCAAATTAAGATGAAGTCACTCAGAGCAGTGATAACGAACCAGGAATAAGGGGACTATATAGTGTCCCGGGACATCAGGGATGCTTACCTCTATGTCCCAAATTTGCCCTTCTCACTAAGGGTACCTCTGGTTCGTGGTGCAGAACTGTCACTATCAGTTTCAGACGCTGCCGTTTGGATTGTCCACGGCACCCTGGGGTCTTTACCAAGGTAATGGCCGAATTGATGATTCTTCTTCGAAGAAAAGGCGTCTTAATTATCCCTTACTTGGACGATCTCCTGATAGGGGCATAGTCCAGGGAACAGTTGGAGGTCGGAGTAGCACTATCTCGGATACTGCTACAACAGCACGGGTGGATTCTAAATATTCCAAAATCGCAGCTGATCCCGACGACACGTCTGCTGTGCCTAGGGATGATTCTGGACACAGTCCAGAAAAAGGTGTTTCTCCCGGAAGAGAAAGCCAGGGAGTTATCCGAGCAAGTCAGGAACCTCCTAAAAACAGTGCATCATTGCACAAGGGTCCTGGTAAAAATGGTGGCTTCCTACGAAGCAATTCCATTCGGCAGATTTCACGTAAGAACTTTTCAGTGGGATCTGCTGGACAAATGGTCCGGATCGCATCTTCAGATGCATCAGCGGATAACCCAATATCCAAGGACAAGGGTGTCTCTCCTGTGGTGGTTATAGAGTGCTCATCTTCTAGAGGGCAGCAGATTCGGCATTCAGGATTGGATGCTGGTAACCACGGAGCCCAGCCTGAGAGGCTGAGGAGCAGTCACACAAGGAAAAAATTTCCAGGGAGTGTGATCAAGTATGGAGACTTTTCTCCACATAAATATACTGGAGCTAAGGGTAAATTTATAATGCTCTAAGCTTAGCAAGACCTCTGCTTCAAGGTCAGCCGGTATTGATCCAGTGGGAAAAACATCACGGCAGTCGCCCACGTAAACAGACAGGGCGACACAAGAAGCAGGAGGGCAATGGCAGAAACTGCAAGGACTTTTCGCTGGGCGGAAAATCATGTGATAACACTGTCAGCAGTTTTTCATCCCGGGAATGGAAACTGGGAAGCAGACTTCCTCAGCACGACCTCCACCCGGGAGAGTGGAAACTTCATTGAGAAGTTTTTTCCACATGATTGTAAACCGTTGGGAAATACCAAAGGTGGACATGATGGCGTCCCGTCTGAACAAAAAACGGGACAGGTATTGCGCCAGGTCAAGAGACCCTCAGGCAATAGATGTGGACGTTCTGGTAACACCGTGGGTGTACCAGTCGGTGTATGTGTTCCCTCCTCTGCTTCTCATACCTAAGGTGCTGAGAATTATAAGACGTAGAGGAGTAAGAACTATACTCATGGCTCCGGATTGGCCAAGAAGGACTTGGTACCCGGAACTTCAAGAGATGCTTACAGAGGTCTTATGGCCTCTGCCGCTAAGAAGGGACTTGCTTCAGCAAGTACCATGTCTGTTCCAAGACTTACCGCAGCTGCGTTTGTCGGCATGGCGATGGAAAGCCGGATCCTAAGGGAAAAAAGGCATTCCGGAAGAGGTCATTCCTACCCTGGTCAAAGCCAGAAAGGAGGTGACCGCACAACATTATCACCACGTGTGGCGAAAATATGTTGCGTGGTGTGAGGCCAGGAAGGCCCCACAAAGAAATTTCAACTCGGTCGTTTCCTGCATTTCCTGCAAACAGGAGTGTCTATGGGCCTCAAATTGGGGTCCATTAAGGTTCAAATTCGGCCCTGTAAATTTTCTTCCAGAAAGAATTGGCTTCAGTTCCTGAAGTCCAGAAGTTTTGTCAAGGGAGTATTGCATATACAAACCCCTTTTTTGTGCCTCCAGTGGCACTGTGGGATCTCAACGTAGTTCTGGGATTCCTCAAATCACATTGGTTTAAAACCAGTCAAATATGTGGATTTGAAGCATCTCACATAAAAAGTGACCATGCTCTTGGCCCTGGCCTGGACCAGGCGAGTGTCAAATTGGTGGTTTTTTCTCAAAAAAGCCCATATCTGTTTGTCCATTCGGACAGGGCAGAGCTGCGGACTCGTCCCCAGTTCTCTCCCTAAGGTGGTGTCAGTGTTTCACCTGAACCAGCTTATTGTGGTGCCTTGCACCTACTAGGGACTTGGAGGACTCCAAGTTGCTAGGAGTTGTCAGGGCCCTGAAAATATGTTCCAGGACAGCTGGAGTCAGAAGATCTGACTCGCTGTTTATACTGTATGCACCCAACAAGTTGGGTGCGCCTGCTTCTAAGCAGGCGATTGCTCGTTGGATTTGTAACACAATTCAACTTGCACATTCTGAGGCAGGCCTGCCACAGTCTAAATCGGTTAAGGCCCATTCCACAAGGAAGGTGGGCTCATCTTGGGCGGCTGCCCGAGAGGTCTCGGCATTACAACTCTGCCGAGCAGCTACGTGGTCAGGGGAGAACACGTTTGTAAAATTCTACAAATTTGATATCCTGGCAAAAGAGGACCTGGAGTTCTCTCATTCGGTGCTGCAGAGTCATCCGCACTCTCCCGCCCGTTTGGGAGCTTTGGTATAATCCCCATGGTCCTTTCAGGAACCCCAGCATCCACTAGGACGATAGAGAAAATAAGAATTTACTTACCGATAATTCTATTTCTCGGAGTCCGTAGTGGATGCTGGGCGCCCATCCCAAGTGCGGATTATCTGCAATACTTGTACATAGTTACAAAAATCGGGTTATTATTGTTGTGAGCCATCTTTTCAGAGGCTCCGCTGTTATCATACTGTTAACTGGGTTTAGATCACAAGTTGTACGGTGTGATTGGTGTGGCTGGTATGAGTCTTACCCGGGATTCAAAATTCCTCCCTTATTGTGTACGCTCGTCCGGGCACAGTACCTAACTGGCTTGGAGGAGGGTCATAGGGGGAGGAGCCAGTGCACACCACCTGATCCTAAAGCTTTACTTTTTGTGCCCTGTCTCCTGCGGAGCCGCTATTCCCCATGGTCCTTTCAGGAACCCCAGCATCCACTACGGACTCCGAGAAATAGAATTATCGGTAAGTAAATTCTTATTTTACTGTCTTACAAATATTTATGGTCTCCCTATATTTACCTGTACATACTGTGTTTTAAACTTAAGCTGCACACATTTTAGACTAATAAATTAGACTCTATTTAAACTAATGTGCTCTTTATTCTATATATTATACAATTGGTGAATATCTTGCTGCGCCTAAGGTCACTTGCCATTCTATTGGTCTCTGTATTTATTGTATAGTGAATATAAGAATGCTGTGATTTACCTCAGTCATAGCAATGCTCTGTATTATTTGTACGGGATCCGGTCAGCAGTGGTTGGAATGTCGACACCGGGAACCTAACATGGATCAAAAAGCCGGTGCCGGAATCTCGACTGCTGCAATCCCAAATGTAAGTATGCCAGGGCTCATTAGGCTTAGGCCGCGGTGATGGGGATGGGGGGGGGGGGTAGGTTTAGGCTGTGGGGGGAGGGTTAGACTGTAGGGAGGAGGAAGGTTAGTGTTAGTCTGTGGGGGGAGGGGGCTAGGTTTAGGCACCACCAGGAAGGGTTAGGGTTAGGCTGCGGGGAAGGTGGGGTTAGGTTTAGGCATCACTGGGGAGGGTTAGCGTTAGGCTGTAAGCAGGGGAGTTCATAGCACCTACGGTATAATAATATAGATTTCCTGGCTTATGTGAACATTAAGGCTATACCGGCCAGTTATTACCAATTACAATCACTCATGGTATTTAGTCTAATGAATATGTGTATACTGTACATAAACACCACTTGTGGTCTGTTGTATATACAGTATGCACCTAAACGTTATACAGAGCACGTCAGTTCTGCTGACAAACATTATGGATTGTCATTTGGAATCAAGAACAAAGCCAGTAACTTTGTACCTTGATAAACCCACGTTGCACTGCCGGTGGGGTAGATGTGCAGAGAGATTTAGGGGTATATGCAATTCCGGCCGAGTTGCGGCCATTTTTCGCCCGTTTTTTAATTCGACACAATTCGACCGTCGAATTCCGGCAAGTGGGTCATATTCAATAAAAAAACGAATTTGACAGTCCCGCTGTCGAAAAACGGCCGATTTGACGGATTTTGATTAGATTTTAAAAACTGTAAAAACAGCGGTAAAAACTGTAAAAAAAACTAAAAAAAATTGCGTGGGGTGCCCCCTCCTAAGCATAACCAGCCTCGGGCTCTTTGAGCCGGTCCTGGTTGCCAAAATACGGGGAAAAAATGACAGGGGATCCCCCGTATTTTAACAACCAGCACCGGGCTCTGCGCCTGGTCCTGGTGCAAAAAATATGGGGGACAAAAAGAATAGGGGTCCCCCGTATTTTTTGGACCAGCACCGGGCTCCACTAGCTGGACAGATAATGCCATAGCCGGGGGTCACTTTTATACAGCGCCCTGCGGCCGTGGCATTAAATACCCAACTAGTCACCCCTGGCCGGGGTACCCTGGAGGAGTGGGAACCCCTTCAATCAAGGGGTTCCCCCCCCAGCCACCCAAGGGCCAGGGGTGTAACCCAAGGCTGTCCCCCCATCCAAGGGCTGCAGATGGGGGGCTGATAGCCTTGAGTAAAATGCACGAATATTGGTTTTTCCAGAAGAACTACAAGTCCCAGCAAGCCTCCCCGCAAGCTGGTACTTGGAGAACCACAAGTACCAGCATACGGGTGGAAAAACGGGCCCGCTGGTACCTGTAGTTCTACTGGGAAAAAATACCCAAATAAAAACAGGAGATACACACCGCGGGTAACCCCACTGCTGACCGCAAAGTTCCCACCATTGAAACTAATGGAGGGAGCTGTGCGATGCGCTGTTTGCCAGCTCAGACGCGCATACAGCCAATCAGGAGAGTGCCACAAAGTGGCACTTCCTGACTGGCTGAAGGGACCCTCTGTGACAGGAGTCATGGAGGGTCTCTGCATTCGGGGAAAGGGGTCCCATGTGTAAACATGGGACCCCTTTCAGTCCGTCTGGATCCGGTTAATGCGGTTTGTTTTTTTGCCAAGTACGTGGATTATAATAAAAGACCAGGACACTGGATCAGGTGAGTATAATTTTATTTTCAGGTACTCCGGACGTCGACATTGGAGACGAGGCCAGAGTCGGCGTGTCAACATAGGTAAGTATGTGTCAGCATGTTTGTAATAAAGTTATACTTTCACGGTGTCTGTGTCCTGTTTTTATTTGGGTATTTTTTTTGCAGTAGAACTACAGGTACCAGCGGGCTCATTTCCCCCCCACATGCTGGTACTTGTGGTTCTCCAAGTACCGGCTTGCGGGGGAGGCTTGCTGGGACTTGTAGTTCTTCTGCAAAAAACCAATATTCTTACATTTTACTCAAGGCTATCAGCCCCCCAACCGCAGCCCTTGGATGGGGGGACAGCCTCTGGCTTCACCCCTGGCCCTTGGGTTGCTGGGGGGGGACCCCTTGATTGAAGGGGTCCCCACTCCTCCAGGGTACCCCGACCAAGGGTGACTAGTTGGATATTTAATGCCACGGCCGCAGGGCGCTGTATAAAAGTGGCCCCGGCTGTGGCATTATCTGTCCAGCTAGTGGAGCCCGGTGCTGGTCCAAAAAATACGGGGGACCCCTACTCTTTTTGTCCCCCGTATTTTTTGCACCAAGACCAGGCGCAGAGCCCGGTGCTGGTTGTTAAAATACGGGGGATCCCCTGTCATTTTTCCCCCCGTATTTTGGCAACCAGGACCGGCTCAAAGAGCCCAAGGCTGGTTATGCTTAGGAGGGGGGACCCCAAGCATTTTTTTTTCTGATTTTTACCATACCATTAAAAAAAATATATATATTTTTAAAAATATATAAATAATACTTGTGCCTCCAAAATAGACAAACCAAGTACCTAATCCCTTCTAATATAAATAGATATGCTATTACCAATAAAAAAACCACCAAAAAAAACATGTTTTTAAATTTTTTTATTAGATTCCGCCAGCAAAGTGTGGCAGATTGAACATGACGAATTTACTGTCTAAAAGCACTGTTGTCGAATTTACAATCTTCAATTGAATATACTTTTGTCGAAATGCCGCATTTGTACCATTGCAGAAATGTCGAATTTGAAAAATGTCGAATTTCAAAAAGTCGAATTTGGAATGGCCGTTTTTTTGGCGAAAAGTACTGTATTGCATTGTCGAATTTTTTTTGGGGGGTGAAAATGTCCCGTTTTTCGAAATTTTCGGGAATTCGACCGCAATTGCATATACCCCTTAGTTTTGAGACTGGTATGTCCAAACTAGTACCTATATATTACTCACCACACAGCAACCTGGGAACCACATAACAAATTCGAAATTAAAGCGCCTGCAGCCAGGACAGAGAGTTGTACAGAAAAAATGGAAATTTTTCTATAGGAGACTCGTTTTAAAAAAAAAAAAAAAGGGCTGGAGAACCTTAATTTATGGGGCAATAAACATAACTGTAAACTAAAAAGGACAGTACAGATGTGTCCACTTACATCTAGCCTGCACATTAAACAGCCCTTCTAGTCACACCATGCTGTGGCGTGACTTGCTGGTAGCATCAAATGTCTTATCGTGCGGCCATTAAAAGGCATTTTATCTGCAGAAAGATGCCAATAGGACGCATACGCAGCTTTTGCTGATTAAAAGGATATGCGGCATGCCTATATTCTGTGTGTGTAACTGAATATGAAATGCTAGAGAACACTGTAATGCAGCATTTCGTATGCCTCGGGTGCACACAGAATACGGGCAAGCCGCATATTATTTTACTTAGCAGAGTCTGCTTGTGTGTCTTATTTACATAACGGTACGAATAAGACTCATTTCAGCTACAAAAACTATCGAAGCTGCACAGGACCTTTCAGCTTACTCAGGGCCATCTTAACAGCAGTGTAGGCCCCTGGGCACAGCAATGCACTGGGCCCAGGGACGTGCAGTCAGGGGAGGCAGGGGAGGCAGTGCCTCCCCTGTCATAATGATTAAAATAATAAAAAGAAGATATTTATAACAGAGTCTGTTATCAATATCTTTTTTCCTTATTTTAATAATTCCCCCCCTGTGGCTGCTTGTGAGGGTGGGAGGCAGCGGGAGAGGTGCCTCTCGCTGCTAACATTAAAACTCCGGGCAGCGGGGGGCGGGCAGGGGGCGGGGCGCAGCAATGGGCTGTGAAAGCCCATTGAAAATGAATGGACAAGCGGCACCACTACAGGTGCCTCAATGACAGGGGCGTGCGATGAATGCACGCCCCTGTCAGTGTCCAGATGTGATTGGCCCAGTGGATCCAGTGCTGGATCCGCTGTCCAATCACCCCCTTCCCGGCTGCAGCAGGCGCCGTGGGCTGTGTGGGCGCCCGCTGCAGCCAGCGCCGCTACTATGGGAGAGACGTCATGAGTCATGACGTCTCTCTCCCATAGTACAGAAGAGACGAGCCGGCGGCGGACGGACGGAGGACGGACGGAGGACAGCGCTGCAGGAGCGGTAAGTATGTGTGTGTGTGTGTGTGTGTGTGTGTGTGTGTTTTTTTTTATGTGTTTGTGTTGGGGCACAACAACTGGGGGGCACAGCAACTGGGGGGCACAGCAACTGGGGGGCACAGCAACTGGCACAGCAAGAGGGGCACAGCAACAGGGGCAACTGGGGGGCACAACAACAAGGGGCACAGCAACAGGGGCACAGCAACTGGGGGGCGCAACAACAAGGGGCACAGCAACAGGGGCACAGCAACTGGGGGGCACAGCAACTGGGGGGCACAGCAACTGGCACAGCAAGAGGGGCACAGCAACAGGGGCAACTGGGGGGCACAACAACAAGGGGCACAGCAACTGGGGGGCACTACAACTGGGGGGCACAGCAACAGGGGCACAGCAACTGGGGGGCACAACAACAAGGGGCACAGCAAGAGGGACACAGCAACTGGGGGGCACAGCAACTGGGGGGCACAACAACAAGGGGCACAGCAACAGGGGCACAGCAACTGGGGGGCGCATCAACAAGGGGCACAGCAACTGGGGGGCACAGCAACTGGGGGGCACAACAACAAGGGGCACAGCAACAGGGGCACAGCAACTGGGGGGCACAACAACAAGGGGCACAGCAACAGGGGCACAGCAACTGGGGGGCACAACAAGAAGGGGCACAGCTATAAGGGGCACAAGTACAAGGGGCACAGCAACTGGGGGGCACAATTACAAGGGGCACAGCAACTGGGGGCACAGCAACTGGGGGGCACAGCTACAAGGGGCACAGCAATTGGGGGGCTCAACTACAAGGGGCACAGCAACTGGGGGCACAATTACAGGGGTCACAGCTACTGGGGGCAAAGCGACTGGGGGCACAGCGACAGGGGGCACAACTACTTGGGCACAGCTAGGGGCAAAGCTACAAGGGGCACAGCGACTGGGGTCACAACTACTGGGGGCACAGCGACTGGGGGCACAACTACAAGGGGCACAGCAACAGGGGCACAGCAACTGGGGGGCGCAACAACAAGGGGCACAGCAACTGGGGGGCACAACAACAAGTAGCACAGCAACAGGGGCACAGCAACTGGGGGGCGCAACAACAAGGGGCACAGCAACTGGGGGGCGCAACAACAAGGGGCACAGCAACAGGGGCACAGCAACTGGGGGGCACAGCAACTGGGGGGCACATCAACAAGGGGCACAGCAACTGGGGGGCACAACAACAAGGGGCACAGCAACAGGGGCACAACAACAAGGGGCACAGCTATAAGGGGCACAAGTACATGGGGCACAGCAACTGGGGGGCACAGCCACAAGGGGCAAAGCTACAGGGGGCACAGCTACAAGGGGCACAGCAACAGGGGCACAGCAACTGGGGGGCGCAACAACAAGGGGCACAGCAACAGGGGCACAGCAACTGGGGGGCGCAACAACAAGGGGCACAGCAACTGGGGGGCGCAACAACAAGGGGCACAGCAACAGGGGCACAGCAACTGGGGTGCACATCAACAAGGGGCACAGCAACTGGGGGGCACAACAACAAGGGGCACAGCAACAGGGGCATAACAACAAGGGGCACAGCTATAAGGGGCACAAGTACAAGGGGCACAGCAACTGGGGGGCACAGCCACAAGGGGCAAAGCTACAGGCGGCACAGCTACAAGGGGCACAGCGACTGGGGGCACAACTACAGGGGTCACAACTACTCGGGGCACTGCTACTGGGGGCACTGCTACAGAGGGCAAAGCTACTAGGGGTACAGCTACTAGGCTCACAACTATTGGGGGAGCCTGCTCCATCATCCCAGTTAGCAGCAGCACTCTCCCCTGTCTGTGCTAACGTCTTCCCGCGTCAGCGAGGGCATAATATTAATTAATTTCTCGCTCTCTCGCTCTCTCTCTCTCTCTCCTCCTGTGGATTACTTTGTTTGTAAGTATAATTTTCATTTTTACAGGTACCCCTTTTGGATTCTACTGGACAAGTGGACGTGACCGGCGTCGGATGTAGGTAAGTGATCTCTCTCTCATTTTTACAGGAACCACCTATTGGATTCTACTGGACAAGTGGACGTGACCGGCGTGGGATGTAGGTAAGTATGTGTGAGTGTGTAAGTGTGTTTTAATAAATTTTTACTTTCACGGTGTGTGTGTGTTGTGTTTTTATTTGGGTATTTTTGTTGTTGTAGAACTACAGGTACCAGCGGGCCCGTTATTTCCCCGCATGCTGGCACTTGAGGTTCTCCAAGTACCAGCAAGCGGGGGAGGCTTGCTGGGCCTTGTAGTTCCACAACAAAAAACAATATTCTTTTTTATACACACTTATGGCTATCAGCCCGGCACCCACCGCCCAGGGGTGCTGGGGACAGCCTCGGGCTTCACCCCTGGCCCTTGGGTGCCTGGAGGGGGGGGAACCTCTTGATTTAAGGGGTCCCCACTCCTCCAGGGAACCCCGGCCAGGGGTGACTAGTTGGGGGGGTAATGCCACGGCCGCAGGGACCTACATAAATGTGTCCCCCGGCTGTGGCATTATGTCCCTGGCTAGTGGAGTCCGGTGCTGGTTTTAAAAATACGGGGGACCCCTACATCTTTTGTCCCCCATATTTTTGGAACCAGTACCGGTCTAAGAGCCCGGTGCTGGTTGTCTAAATATGGGGAACCCCTGTCCAATTTTTCCCCACTACTTAAACAACCAGGACCGGCTCAAAGAGCCCGAGGCTGGTTATACTTAGGAAGGGGGACCTCACGCATTTTTTTTTTTACATTTTTTAACCCATTCAGATCCTTCTCCATTAAGTTAATGGAAGCCCTGGACAACAAAATTGCATTCATGTCCTCCTCTCACTCCCTTCCCAAACACTAATTTTTATTTTTTTCTATAAAAATGTACAATATATCACAAGTATGATGAGCAGGCAGGCAGCGGGCATTGGCGGCATCGGACTGAGGTGCAAATTAGTGGCGGAGGGCTGGGTCAGTTGTTGGTGGGCTAGTTTGTAAGCCATTGGCGGTGGCAGCAGGCATCGGCTAAGTGGCAGTAGTGGGCATTGGCTCGGCGGCGGTAGACGTCATCGACAGGATTCGGCGGACATTATGGCTGTAGTGCCTCACCAGCCTCTGACCTCACCGCACGCCACTGACTGGGCCCCCTACACAGTTCAGGAGCCAGAGCAATCCGCTGGCGAAAATATAAAACTGCAAACCAGATGTTTGGAGCTGGAGCAGGGACCAGCTTCTTGAAGGCTTATATCTCTAGTTCTGGGCATAGTAGAGACAAGCTGCCGTGTCCACTGAAAGGGGGGAATCCTATCTTTTGGAGCATACCCTCATTAAAACTCTAAGTCAGACAGAACCCGAGATATCTGGCTGGGAAGAACAATTAACAGTCTTGGATGGGGACCACGGCTTCGAAGTCAGATATCTCCGGTTCCCCAGAACCGATTTTAAAAATTCTGGTACCCTAGAAAGAGAGGACCCTCAGCTATCATTCTGCCCTTAGACTCATAGGGCCCATGGGCAAGTGCCCATTGAGCCCATACAAAAAGACGTCCCTGAGCTCACTCACGCAATGCATCTCCCGCTGCAAGGCCTATTGAGGCTAGATGTATGCGGACACACTTGTACTTATTGGGAGCCTGACCTGTCTGGTTAGTGGGAAACCCATTAATGCTAGATATCTGTGTGTTCTCCATAATAGGGATGAGTTGTAGCTAACAATCTTCTTTGGAGCCCCCTCACTATTTTTACCTCTAGTTCATAATCGACTTCCAAGATGGGGGTGCGGATGTGACTTTTAGGAATTGGCACCTCCATGGTATTCTATTAATATATCAGCATTTAGACAAAGAGTATGCTTCTGTTCTCACCCTGTCCAGACTTAAATATGGATAATTCCAATTGCTTTAAATGTTTACGTCCTGAGGCGGATATCCTTCATTGTCTGTGGTCCTGCGATATTGTACAGTCATTTTGGAAAGATGTCCAATCCTATATCACTGATACTTTACATATCCCATTTACAGTGACTATGCCCAGTGCCGGATTGACAATGGGGCAGAGGGAGCTACAGCTCCAGGCCCCCCCCAATGAAAATAGGCCCAAAGCCCGCAACAATTAAGTGGCCCATAACTGCTGGCATTACAATGAGTCACACTGACTCACTGAATGCCGCCGCTAGCACTGCCCCCAGACAGTGCCCAACTCATAGGCATACGCACGGGAGATCCGCCCTTGTAGGAGTGGGGAACCGTGTCACCACACCCCCCGGGCCGTCGAGTAACGGGAACTCTGGAGTCATCTCTCCTAGCAATGACACCAGGTAATCCACCTCCGTTCCGCCCCCACCGGTATGAAGCCGTCTGGGCTCAGATGCTTTCTGTCCCGCCTCATGTAACCTGCACACAGTTGCCTGAAGCCGGAAGAAACACATGGAACTCGGCTGTAGGGTCAAGTCAAACGTTTCCCTCCCTCGCCAGGAACAGGGCACACTCGATATATATATATATATATATATATAAAGAAGAGAATATTGCGCCACTTGTGTACAACAATAGTGAATAAAATAATTGAAGGTATGAATATATCTGAAATTAAATGACACTCCCTAAAGGCTTATGCAGGGCGTCAGCTGTCCCCCAGAAAACAGGGATGGTAGATCCCTGTAGCAAACTTAATAACACACAGGAGGGGGGGTGGGGGGAATATAGCGACCAGTGGTGTCTAAGAGAGACGCAGTAAAAATAGTTGGATAAAAATATCTAATATAATATTTGTGTTAAAAGAATATTCAGAAAGGGTAGAACTATAAAAAATTTATTAAGTACAATTTTAAAACATAAAAATTGAATTAAGATAAATTTGAGCAGAAAAAACTTTTTTTAAAAATTGGGATAAAAACAATATATACAATACAATATAATACCAGTTAAAAGATATAAAGATTTTGCTTAACTTGGTAAGAGGTCACTGCCAGGTTTCCCGACGCGTTTCGTCATTCAGACTTCATCAAGGGGTAAAGGTAGAATGGGACAGGCTTCTATTTATACCAGTACTAATCTTATAGTAATTGTGACATCACTTCCTGTTAGTTTGACCATGGTGATGTAAAACAGACTAAGAGCATTTGGTTACAGTTAATCAATAGTTTTATTCCGTAATATATATGTATATGGTGTAAACACAGTGTTTATAAAGCAGGTTTGTTGTATGAGAGCTTTGTAAAACTCTCATAAAGATGCGTCGGCGGATCTTCCGCCCTACTTCCGGTTTTCTGTCGTCACGTCACTTCCGCCCCACTTCCGGGATGCGACCGCGCATGCGTCCGCGGCTTTCACTGCTTCTTAGAGATCAGCAGTACTTATGCAGTCTTCTCCCAGGAAATTCATGGCGGCGGCCATCTTTGTATAGTTTTTCACATAGACTTTTTCATACGGCGGCCATGTTTATGAAGTGCATGTCCAGGGACATTATTGTTGATCCTCCGATTAGTTAAACATAAAAATAGATCAGAAAGGGGGTTAATCAGTAAATGAATTATATCAGGCTGGTGACAATAAGTTTTAGATCAATTAGACCACTATGGAATAATTATTATATAAATAATTAGTTGCATGGATATAATTGTGAATATATTATCATTTAAAGTGCAAGGTGCAAAATAAAGGTGCATAGTGCAAGATTCTTGCGCATATAATTAATGTAAGGTGCAGATATATATAGTGCAGAATATAAGGTGCAGATATATGGATCATTAATGGTACAGCAGTAATCATTATGACATGCTCGGGCCGTCCAGTAACGGGGACTCCAGAGCCATCTCTCCTAGCAATGACACCACGTAATCCACCTCTGTTCCGCCCCCACCGGTATGAAGCCGTCTGGGCTCAGATGCTTTCTGTCCCGCCTCATGTAACCTACACACAGTTGCCTGAAGCCGGAAGAAACACATGGAACTCGGCTGTAGGGTCAAGCCAAACGCTTCCCTCCCTCGCCAGGAACAGGGCACACTCGATATATATATATATATATATATATATATATATATATGCCGATTCACACTCTGTAGTACCAAGCACTGCTAATCAGAATAATTATAATAATAACTAGCTGAAGTACCCGGCGTTGCCCGGGTTTAGAGCTTCATGTTATTAAGTTATCAATGAGTTGGATGTAACTGTCAACATATTAAAAATAAGTAGCAGCTCTTCCAACACACCCATGAGGTGACTGCCTAGTGTCGTTTTTGTTTTTGGGGTGTCGCCAGTAGCCCTAATCCCCATATATGTATTTTTATGGTTTTATTTTTGTGTATTTTTTGTTTTGTATATGCAGAAGTGTATTTTGTATATTATTTAGGGTTCACTACGGCTGGCCGGCGGTCGGGCTCCCGGCGACCAGCATCCCGGCGCCGGGAGCCCGACCGCCGGCTTACCGACAGCTTGGCGAGCGCAAATGAGCCCCTTGCGGGCTCGCTGCGCTCGCCACGCTACGGGCACGGTGGCGCGCTACGCGCGCCACACTATTTTATTCTCCCTCTATGGGGGTCGTGGACCCCCACGAGGGAAAATAAGTGTCGGTATGCCGGCTGTCGGGCTCCCGGCGCCGGTATACTGAGCGCCGGGAGCCCGACCGCCGGCAAACAGAAGACCACCCTATTATTTATGTGTATGTTTTTTATTTTGTTTTTCAAGAAGTTTATTTGTGTTTTTTTCTATATTTTTGTGTATTTTTTTGTTTTGTATTTGCAGGTGTGTATTTTGTGTTTTTTCTTAATTTTTGTATTTTTTTATTTTGTATTTGCAGAGGTTGATTTTTTCTTTTCTTAATTATTGTGTTTTTTTGTTTTTTTTATTTGCAGATGTGTTTACATAAGACAAAACAACTAATACATACGACAAAACAAACGTGACCAAAAACTAGCTTTAGATGGGCCCACCTTCTGGGCTGGGCTAGTGCCCCCCGGCTGGGCAGGGCTAGTGCCTGCCGGCTGGGCAGAGCTAGTGTCCACTGGCTGGTCTGGGCTTAGGCCCACCTGCTGGGCTGGGCCTGCCTTCTGGGCAGGTCTTGGGCCCACCTTCTGGGGCAGACTTGAGCCCGCCTTCTTGGCCGGTATTGGGCCTGCCTTTTGGGCTAGGCTTGGGCCTAGCTTCTTGGCTAGGCTTGGGCCTACCTTCTTGGCTGGGCTTGGGCCCGCTTTCTTGGCCAAACTGGGGGCCAGCGACTTGGCCCGACTGGGGGCAGGTATCTTGGCCCATCTAGGGTCCAGTGGCTGTTCTAGGCTAGGGCCCTTCAGTTTAAGTTGAGGTCCTGCCAGTTTATTTGGACGAGGGCCTGCCAGCTTTGTAAGGCGCCTCGTCCCTTGCTCAGGTGTACGCCGCACCTCTGGTGGAGCCAGTCGTGGCGCTATATATCTATAGGGACACCATGAAGGTAATTTGGCTACACCAGCTGTTGGCATCCTCCCACTATGAGCACTCAACAAGATATGACAGTAAACTGCCTGGGAGCCGATATTTATAGCCTCAGAGCCATGTGATAGATGACCATATATGGGCATGAGATGAATGGCAAGTCCTGGGGCATGTGTGGGCATGTCTGAAGGTCTGATGGGCATGTAACTGGCATGTTGGGGGCTCTGATGGCCATGTCTGGGCATGTTGGGAGCACTGATGGGTATGTCTAAAGGTCTGAGGGGCATGTTGGGAGCATAGATTACCATATATGGGCATGGTCACATGCTCATGTGATAGATGACCATATATAATCATAAGTTAAGCGAGGTGCCCTCTGAGATTAAGCACCAGCTTCCTGCCCATATATGGGCATATATAGACTGAACTCTGAGACTCCTGACATACTCCTGAAGGATTTTTAGTTGTATAATTGGAAAAATAAAATGAGGTGGAAAAAAAACCTCACAGGTTACTGAGGGCCACTGTCACCTTTATTCTTTAAAAAAACAACAAAAAAACGTATTTTAGTTTAATGTAAAAAAACAACAAATAAACAAATAGACATGTGTACTAAAACATAGATATAAAATGTAGAAGAAAGCGATCCCATGGGAACTGACAATATAGCAAAACAACAGATATAGAACTGTAATGAAGTAATAGCGATTCTCTATGCATATAATCCTGCAGTCACAGTAACCTAATAAATAAATAAATAAATAAATAATAGATATACCAATTTCTACATGGATGTATTTTATAGGCCAGAAAGAGTAAGGTCAGCAGCAGTAATTATTATTGGTAAAAAGCAATATAAGGTACAAAACCTGTGCGCTCTTACATAAAAGACACTCTACACTGAGTCACACAGCAACAATCTCAGGCCAGATATGACAGAGCCAGCAGCACTTGGAAAGGCTTTCTTACTGTCACAGCCTTGCCCCTAACACATGGCATGGAAAGTCTGGTAAAAGTATCATTGTTATAGAGCACAGCAGGAGTAAGGACAAGTTTAGGAAAACAGGTTTAGCTGTCATATAAGTATAGGAAACACCAGGGCCGTTTCTAGCCAATTTGGCTCCCAGTGCGAAATTTAAAAATGCGCCCCCCTCCCCCATTCACCTAAGAAAAAAATGCGCCCCCCCCCCATAGATATAAAGAGGAAAAGTATGCGCGCGCCTCCGCTCCCGGCAAGGGGGCGTGACCTCGTTAAAATGGGTGTGTCTTTCTTAAGATGGGCGTGGCCTCATCTTATCTCATCATCACGGCCACCACAGGATAAAAAAAACAAAACAGTCCTCATTTTACACAGCACGGTAGGCAAGTGTCCCCATTTTACACAGCACGGTAAGCAAGTGTACCCATTTTACACAGCACGGTAGGCAAGTGCCCCCATTTTACACAGCACGGCAGGCAAGTGCCCCACTTTTACACATTGCGGCAGGCACGTGCCTCCATTTTACACATTGCGGCAGGCACGTGCCCCCATTTTACACATTGCGGCAGGAAAGTGTCCCCATTTTACACATTGCGGCAGGAAAGTGTCCCCATTTTACACATTGCGGCAGACAGGTGTCCCCATTTTACACAGTACGGCAGGTGGTGGTGATGGGGGGGAGGGAGAGAGAGAGAGGGAGAGGGGCTGACTTACATTTGAAGCAGTTCTTCCCGCTCTTCAGCCGCCTCTCCCTCGTCTGCGCAGCGCTGGCCGGCTTGGCTCCCCCTTCCAGGGGCAAACGCAGGTTTTGTAGGGAGAGGTTTCCAGACATGATATATAGCAAAACATATGTCCTTACTTCAACATTTCGGAGTTTAATCTGTTATTAGGAAGGATACATAAACTCCGAAATGTTGAAGAAAGAATGTGTGATTTGTGCCATGTTTTCAAAATGCTGAATTGCAGCTCATTTCTGCCAAGTATTGTATTTCAGTGCTATGTACCATGGCAAGTAAAGTTTCTGGGGCTATCTGAGTGCCTTTTCTAATGGACTGTAATATGACATCAATGGAAACCCCCTATAAAAAATAAATAATATATATCACACACACTTCAGGAGCTGCACCTGGAACTAGGGGCCTCCATGTCCACTCCACTGGCATACTCCTCCTGTATGAATAATCCAGTGCAGCCAACTGGACGCGGCTCCAGAGGAGGAGGAGCAGCGCCCTTTCAGACGTCTTCTGTCCCGGACCTGTACTCGAGGAATCCACTGACCTGGCTGCTCCTGCAACATGAGTGTGGTCTGCACCTGCTGTGCTGTGTACCATGCGCAGTGCAGCTGCTCTTCCTTCCTGGAGCGGCGGCAGTCGGCTGTGCTGTGTACCATGCGCAGTGCAGAGCAGACCACACTCATGTTGCAGGAGCAGGTCAGTGGATTCCTCGAGTACAGGTCCGGGATCCAGGTGCAGCTCCTGAAGTGTGTGTCTTCGTGCTGTGCATTTCAAAACAGAGAGCTCTGACGAGCAAAGCTCTCTGTTTACAGAGCTCCCGGCAGCTATCATGCTTGTGGCAGCGGGCGGCGGTAACAGTAGTGAGTGTGACGGAGACAGCCTTCTCCCTCCTCCCGAGTGCCCAGCTCGGGGGGCGGGGTTTCGCGGAATGACGCGATTGCATCGTGATGTCACGACGCAAACGCGTCATTCCGCGAAAACCCGCCCCCAGAGCTAGGCACTCGGGAGGAGAGGGGAGGGGGGTTTGAAAGTACTCAGGAAGTGCCGCGGCGGGCGCCCCGTGCGGTTGCACGGCTCGCCCGCCGCAAGAAACGGCACTGGGAAACACATTGTTACTAGCCAACCAGCCAACATCTCACAGATAAGAGGGATAGTATAGCAGCCTACACATAGTGTGAGAGAAGAAAAGTTGCTGCATATTGTGTGTCACTAGACAGGGAGCAAGGTGCACAATCTACTGTAGGTTTCACAGACAGAAGACAGGTCCGATACCAGTGACCCATGCCATGCATCACTATTCTTACTCTGTGACGTCATACCAATTCCTCTGCTACATAATACCTAATCCTATGTAACTAGTAGCGCTGAAGATATGACAGTAATTGCCTGGAGGTGAGATTGTGATGTCAGCTGACCATGGGCCAACTGACATCACAATGTGCCTGATGACATCACAATGGGGCCAGTGGACAGCTAACATCCCATGTCATGTGATAGATGACCATATAATCCTATGGAACTAGAACACAATTTTGCAAACCAAGGCACAAATTTGAGGGAAAAAGTGGTCAGCAGGGCCGCCATCAAGGGGGTGCTGCGGGTACAGGAGACCCGGGCTCTGACAGAGAAGGGGGCCCGGCAGGACCCCTACTGCTGTGTAATGATGTTTATGTATTGACCACCCTGCACTTGTGACATCATGCCCCGCTAAAAGAGAGAGAGCATGAGCCTCATGAGGAGCAGACAGAAGAAGCCGAAAGTAATAACATCATGGGGAGGCTGGCTGTGGAGCCCCCAGCAGGATAGACAGAAGGGGGCTACCCCGAGCCAGTCACATATGCGGGATGTGGGGGCGGTATCAGCTTGTGTCCGGTCTCGGAATGTAGGCTATGGTGGGGCACAGCTCCCGGGTGTCAGTGACTTTTTCTACTGAATCCTGCATTTGATTTAGGTCACCGTACAGCGCTTCCTGTAGTGAGCCATCAACACTGGGGGACAACTGCAATCACACTCACAGGTGCCCTGCTAGAATGTCATGCAGCCAGGAAGAGGACACCACAAGACACATCACCTACACCGATTCAGTTGAAAAAGACACTGACACCCAGGAGCTGTGATCTGCAATAGCCTATACTCCGGATACAGTAAGTAAATAGTGCAGAACTCCGGTCAGACGGTCACCTGGTCTACCTCCATTAAAACGAGCACTCTCAGCATGGGACAAGTCAAAATACAGTATAGCTGCGGCCAGCTTGACCCTGTCCAAGGACCATAGGTAAGCCCACTTAAACTGTAATTTAGGGGCCCATTTATCATAGATCACATTTGCAATGCAATCTGTGCATGATATTAGCGCCCAGGATTGCATTGCAGAATGCCATCACATTGGGTGAATGTATCACCCTGCACAAACAGGGACAGGGGCTCCAAAAGGAGCCTGCCCGTGAGATGTGCCGAATGTGGGCTGTTCTGCTGCGCGTGCGCACTCAGCGTGACCCCATGCACAACAGCCATTTCCAGCGGAGGGTTCCTGGGGAACCTTGCCGGAATTACAGCCCCGATCTAAAGAGGACGGTAGCTGCGGACATTCGTTTTCAGCACAAACAAGTGCTATTAAAGGATCAGACGTGATCCAATTAAGATCACAGCATAGTTTATGTTTGTTTTTTTAAATGGTATATGCTTTTTTGATATATAATCTGTTTTACTGTCATACAAATATTTATGGTCTCCCTATATTTACCTGTACATACTGTGTTTTAAACTTAAGCTGCACATATTTTAGACTACTAAATTAGACTCTATTTAAACTAATTTGCTCTTTATTCTATATATTATACAATTGGTGAATATCTTGCTGCGCCTAAGGTCACTTGCCATTATATTGGTCTCTGTTTTTATTGTATAGTGAATATTAGAATGCTGTGATTTATAGTAGTCATAGCAATGCTCTGTATTATTTGTACGGGATTTGGTCAGCAGTGGTTGGAATGTCGACACCGGGAACCCAACATGGATAAAAAGCCGGTGCCGGAATCTCGACTGCTGCAATCCCAAATGTAAGTATGCCAGGGCTTATTAGGCTTAGGCCACGGTGATGGGGATGGGGGGTTTAGGTTTAGGCTGCAGGGGGAGGGTTAGACTGTAGGGAGGAGGAAGGTTAGTGTTAGTCTGTGGGGGGAGGGGGCTAGGTTTAGGCACCACCAGGAAGGGTTAGGGTTAGGCTGAGGGGAAGGGAGGGTTAGGTTTAGGCATCACTGGGGAGGGTTAGCGTTAGGCTGTAAGCAGGGGAGTTCATAGCACCTACAGTATAATAATATAGATTGCCTGGCTTATGTGAACATTGAGGCTATACCGTCCAGTTATTACCAATTACAATCACTCATGGTATTTAGTCTAATGAATATGTGTATACTGTACATAAACACCACTTGTGGTCTGTTGTATATACAGTATGCACCTTAACGGTATACAGAGCACGTCAGTTCTGCAGACAATCATTATGGATTGTCATTTGGAAGCAAGAACAAAGCCAGTAACTTTGTACCTTGATAAACCCACGTTGCTCTGCAGGTGGGGTGGATGTGCAGAGAGATTTAGGCTTGAGACTGGTATGTCCAAACTAGTACCTATATATTACTCACCACACAGCAACCTGGGAACCACATAACAAATTCGGAATTAAAGCGCCTACAGCCAGGACAGAGAGTTGTACAGAAAGTATGGAAATTTTTCTATAGGAGACTCGTTTAAAAAAAAAAAAAAAAGGGCTGGAGAACCTTAATTTATGGGGCAATAAACATAACTGTAAACTAAAAAGGACAGTACAGATGTGTCCACTTACATCTAAACTGCAACTTAAACAGCCCTTCTAGTCACACCATGCTGTGGCGTGACTTGCTGGTAGAATCAAATGTCTTATCGTGCGCCTATTAAAAAGCATTTTATCTGCAGAAAGATGCCAATAGGACGCATACACAGCTTTTGCTGATTAAAAGGATATGCGGCATGCCTATATTCTGTGTGTGTGCCTGCATATGAAATGCTAGAGAACACTGTAATGCAGCATTTCATATGCCTCGGGCGCACACAGAATACGGGCAAGCCGCATATTATTTTACTTAGCAGAGTCTGGTTGTGTGTCTTATTTACATAACGGTACGAATAAGACTCATTTCAGCTACAAAAACTATCGGAGCTGCACGGGACCTGTCAGCTTACTCAGGGCCATCTTAACAGCAGTGTAGGCCCCTTGGCACAGCAATGCACTGGGCCCCCTACCTATCCTCCAGTGATAGGGGTGGGGTGTGCTATCAGCAGTAGTTTTATGTCCCATGCAGGGCCGGTGCAAGGTTTCTCGGCACCCTAGGCAAAACTTCTGCCTTCTGCCCCTTCCCCCGGGTGGTCTTCTGGTTGCCGAATGTCGGGATCCCGGCGCACAGTATACCGGCGCCGGAATCCCGACACCCGGCCTACCAACACATATTCTCCCTTGTGGGGGTCCACGACCCCCCTGGAGGGAGAATAAATAGCGAGCCCGCATGGGACTCATTTGCGCTCGCCACGCTGTCGGTATGCCAGCGGTTGGGCTGCCGGCGCCGGTATGCTGGGAGCCCAGCCGCCGGCATACCATACTACACCCCCTTCCCCCTACCCACCCTTCAGATGAAAGGCATGCTGCTCTCACCCCTCCCCCCTACTCTGGTAAATGTCTGCTGTTCTATCCCCCCAAAATCTGTGTGCATGCTGCTGCTCATCCCCCCAGACTGTGTGCATGCCTGCTCCTTATCCCCCCTCCACCCCCTCACCACACCGCTGCTCTCGCTCTCTTTCCTTATCAATGCAGAGAATGCACTGTGCAGCCACCTTACCTGCAGGCTGCAGTGCAGAGTTGAAACTGAGTAGTCTGTGAAAGAGCCTGGAATGAAGAGCAGTGCTGCATGTCACCCCCAGCCAGTACTCCAGGAGCTGTCAAAGTTACTGCCTGTGCCGGGTGGAGGTGGAGCTGGAGGCTGCAATACGGGAGCTTAGCAGTCACGGCTACTGTAAGATATGCATTCTGGAGGATTGCAGTGGCTGTAAAACTATGCTACCTTTTTTAGGCAGCTGTAGCAGGCCGCCCTCTCAGGTCCCGGCGCCCCTAGGCAGCTGCCTAAAGCTGCCTAGTGGAAGCTCCGGCCCTGGTCCCATGGGGGTAGGGGGTGTTCTATCTTCCACTCAGCATGTAGGACCTGGAGGGAGGGAGAACACTAAACTGTAGAAGAGGCAATGGGATGTATTAAGGGGCCCCGGTACATGACTTCCAGGGTGGTAGGGGGTGTGTAATATGCAGGGGAGGGGTGGATCGTGGAGTGGGCTTAATATTCATAATTTTCTAGTGGGAGGGCAGCTTGCTTGTCTGCAGATATCTCCAGTTCCTGAAAATAAATTTCTTAGCTTTGAATGTGATTAAAATCTAGAGTGTGCAACCTTTCAGGAGGTACTAGGGACTTGGGGATCAGAGTTCAGGAGCCAGAGCAATCCACTGGCGAAAATATAAAACTGCAAACCAGATGTTTGGAGCTGGAGCAGGGACCAGCTTCTTGAAGGCTTATATCTCCAGTTCTGGGCATAGTAGAGACAAGCTGCCGTGTCCACTGAAAGGGGGGAGTCCTATCTTTTGGAGAATACCCTCATAAAAACTCTAAGTCAGACAGAACCCGAGATATCTGGCTGGGAAGAGCAATTAACAGTCTTGGATGGGGACCACTGCTTCGAAGTCAGATATCTCCGGTTCCCCAGAGCCGATTTTAAAAATTCTGGTACCCCTAGAAAGAGAGGACCCTCAGCTATCATTCTGCCCTTAGACTCCTAGGGCCCATGGGCAAGTGCCCATTGAGCACATACAAAAAGTCGGCCCTGAGCTCACTCACGCAATGCATCTCCCGCTGCATGGCCTATTGAGGCTAGATGTATGCGGACACACTTGTACTTATTGAGAGCCTGACCTGTCTGGTTAGTGGGAAACCCATTAATGCCGGATATCTGTGTGTTCTCCATAAGAGGGATGAGTTGTAGCTGACAAGCTTCTATGGAGCCCCCTCACTATTTTTACCTCTAGTTCATAATCGACTTCCAAGATGGGGGTGCGGATGTTACTTTTAGGAATTGGCACCTCCATGGTATTCTATTAATATATCAGCATTTAGACATAGAGTATGCCTCTGTTCTCACCCTGTCCAGACTTAAATATGGATAATTCCAATTGCTTTAAATGTTTACGTCCTGAGGCGGATATCCTTCATTGTCTGTGGTCCTGCGATATTGTACAGTCATTTTGGAAAGATGTCCAATCCTATATCACTGATACTTTACATATCCCATTTACAGTGACTATGCCCAGGGCCGGATTAAAAATGGGGCAGAGGGAGCTCCAGCTCCAGGCCCCCCCATTGAAAATAGGCCCAAAGCCCGCAACAATTAAGTGGCCCATAGCTGCTGGCATTACAATGAGTCACACTGACTCACTGAATGCCGCCGCCAGCACTGCCCCCAGACAGCGCCCAACTCATAGGCATACACACGGGAGATCCGCCGTTGTAGGAGTGGGGAACCGTGTCACCACACCCCCCGGGCCATCCAGTAACGGGGACTCCGGAGTCATCTCTCCTAGCAATGACACCAGGTAATCCACCTCCGTTCCGCCCCCACCGGTATGAAGCCGTCTGGGCTCAGATGCTTTCTGTCCCGCCTCATGTAACCTGCACACAGTTGCCTGAAGCCGGAAGAAACACATGGAACTCGGCTGTAGGGTCAAGCCAAACGCTTCCCTCCCTCGCCAGGAACAGGGCACACTCGATAGATATATATATATATATATATATATATATATGCCGATTCACACTCTATAGTACCAAGCACTGCTAATCAGAATAATTATAATAATAACTAGCTGAAGTACCCGGCGTTGCCCGGGTTTAGAGCTTCATGTTATTAAGTTATCAATGAGTTGGATGTAACTGTCAACATATTAAAAATAAGTAGCAGCTCTTCCAACACACCCATGAGGTGACTGCCTAGTGTCGTTTTTGTTTTTGGGGTGTCACCAGTAGCCCTAATCCCCATATATGTATTTTTGTGTTTTTATTTTTGTGTATTTTTTGTTTTGTATATGCAGAAGTGTATTTTGTATATTTATGTGTATGTTTTTTGTTTTGTTTTTCAAGAAGTTTATTTGTGTTTTTTTCTATATTTTTGTGTATTTTTTTGTTTTGTATTTGCAGGTGTGTATTTTGTGTTTTTTCTTAATTTTTGTATTTTTTTTATTTATTTTTGCAGACGTGTCAAGAAGTTAATTTTTTTCTTTTTTCCCCTTTATTTTTGTGTATTTTTTTATTTTGTATTTGCAGAGGTTAATTTTTTTCTTTTCTTAATTATTGTGTTTTTTTGTTTTTTTTTATTTGCAGATGTGTTTACATAAGACAAAACAACTAATACATACAACAAAACAAACGTGACCAAAAACTAGCTTTAGATGGGCCCACCTTCTGGGCAGGGCTAGTGCCCCCCGGCTGGGCAGGGCTAGTGCCTGCCGGCTGGGCAGAGCTAGTGTCCACTGGCTGGTCTGGGCTTGGGCCCACCTGCTGGGTTGTGCCTGCCTTCTGGGCAGGTCTTGGGCCCACCTTCTGGGGCAGACTTGGGCCCGCCTTCTTGGCCGGTATTGGGCCTGCCTTTTGGGCTAGGCTTGGGCCTACCTTCTTGGCTAGGTTTGGGCCTACCTTCTTGGCTAGGCTTGGGCCTACCTTCTTGGCTGGGCTTGGGCCTGCTTTCATGGCCGAGCTGGGGGCCAGTGACTTGGCCCGGCTGGGGGCCGGTATCTTGGCCCGGCTGGGGGCCGGTATCTTGGCCCATCTAGGGTCCAGTGGCTGGTCTAGGCTAGGGCCCTTCAGTTTAGCTTGAGGTCCTGCCAGTTTATTTGGACGAGGGCCTGCCAGCTTAGTCAGGCGCCTCGTCCCTTGCTCAGGTGTACGCCGCACCTCTGGTGGAGCCGGTCGTGGCGCTATATATCTATAGGGACACCATGATGGTAACTTGGCTACACCAGCTGTTGGCATCCTCCCACTATGAGCACTCAACAAGATATGACAGTAAACTGCCTGGGAGCCGATATTTATAGCCTCAGAGCCATGTGATAGATGACCATATATGGGCATGAGATGAATGGCAAGTCCTGGGGCATGTCTGGGCATGTCTGAAGGTCTGATGGGCATGTAACTGGCATGTTGGGGGCTCTGATGGGCATGTCTGGGCATGTTGGGAGCACTGATGGGTATGTCTAAAGGTCTGAGGGGCATGGTGGGAGCATAGATGACCATATATGGGCATGGTCACATGCTCATGTGATAGATGACCATATATGATCATAAGTTAAGCGAGGTGCCCTCTGACATTAGGCACCAGCTTCCTGCCCATATATGGGCATAGATAGACTGAACTCTGAGACTCCTGACATACTCCTGAAGGATTTTTAGTTGTATAATTGGAAAAATAAAATGAGGTGAAAAAAAAACCTCACAGGTTACTGAGGGCCACTGTCACCTTTATTCTTTAAAAAAACAACAAAAAACTTATTTTAGTTTAATGTAAAAAAACAACAAATCAGTGACGTGCGGTGAGGTCTTAGGCTGGGGAGGCACATATATATCTCCATCTGCCCCCTCTCTCACTTGAGATGTGTGTGCAGGCCAGAGTGTAGGCGCCGCTCAGGGCCGGTGCAAGGGTGTTCAGCGCCCTCCCTCCCTTAACTCATAAAGGGACAGCGTGCATCACAAAAGAGGGGTGTGGTCTCCCAAGGAAGGGGCGTGGACACAATAGCACCTGATAACAGTACCTCCAATTCAAATTACGCCACACTGTAGCGCAATCTTATTCACATTACACTGTATGCCGACAGGGCCGCTGAGGGGGAGATACAGGGAGGGTGAGGGCAGGAAAGCTGACGGGGAGGGTGAGGGCAGGGACGCTAAGGGGGAGATACAGGGAGGGTGACGGCAGGAAAGCTGACGGGGAGGGTGAGGGCAGGGACGCTGAGGGGGAGATACAGGGAGGGTGAGGGCAGGGACGCTGAGGGGGAGATACAGGGAGGATGAGGGCAGGGACGCTGAGGGGGAGATACAGGGAGGGTGAGGGCAGGGACGCTGAGGGGGAGATACAGGGAGGGTGAGGGCAGGGACGCTGAGGGGGAGATACAGGGAGGGTGAAGGCAGGGACGCTGAGGGGGAGATACAGGGGGGGTGAGGGCAGGGACGCTGAGGGGGAGATACAGGGAGGGTGAGGGCAGGAATGCTGACGGGGAGGGTGAGGGCAGGGACGCTAAGGGGGAGATACAGGGAGGGTGACGGCAGGAAAGCTGACGGGGAGGGTGAGGGCAGGGACGCTGAGGGGGAGATACAGGGAGGGTGAGGGCAGGAAAGCTGACGGGGAGGGTGAGGGCAGGGACGCTAAGGGGGAGATACAGGGAGGGTGACGGCAGGAAAGCTGACGGGGAGGGTGAGGGCAGGGACGCTGAGGGGGAGATACAGGGAGGGTGAGGGCAGGGACGCTGAGGGGGAGATACAGGGAGGATGAGGGCAGGGACGCTGAGGGGGAGATACAGGGAGGGTGAGGGCAGGGACGCTGAGGGGGAGATACAGGGAGGGTGAGGGCAGGGACGCTGAGGGGGAGATACAGGGAGGGTGAGGGCAGGGACGCTGAGGGGGAGATACAGGGGGGGTGAGGGCAGGGACGCTGAGGGGGAGATACAGGGAGGGTGAGGGCAGGAATGCTGACGGGGAGGGTGAGGGCAGGGACGCTGAGGGGGAGATACAGGGAGGGTGAGGGCAGGAATGCTGACGGGGAGGGTGAGGGTAGGGACGCTCACAGGGCCGGTGCAAGGTTTCTCGACACCCTAGGCAAAACTTGAGTCTGCTGACGCGAACCCCCCCCCACATACAAACCGAGTCTTAGTGTATACAGGACATGAGGTAAAACCCAGACAACCGGTTTTTACTACATTTTCCTTTTACTACATCCCGTCCAGCATGCTGACTCTTAGTGGTAACTTCAGGACACAGGTCGCTGCTGTAATGCTGCAGGTGCTCTACCCAAGGTGCACAAGAACTACTAGACATGGGCTGGATTAAGCCCTTCGGGGGCCCAGGGCACATATATATATATATATATATATATATATATATATCCTCTCTTTCCCCCTTCCAGCAACCCATCAGCTCCGGCCTTTATATATTTAAAGATGCACCCTCAACCCCTGTATAGATTTAATAATCCTCCCACCCCTTCAGTATTTTCCCCCTCTCACCCCGACCCTTTTTATATTGAATGAAGCTCTCACTTATACAAGGAGCGCCAGTCCTTAATCCTGCCCCGTGTCTGGTTGTGCAGTAGGAGGGACCCGACCCCTGGCTGTGTCTGGTGGTGCAGTAGAAGGGACACGACCCCTTGTGCACTTGCAGGTATAAACAGCAAGTCTGTGTGTCGATCGGGGTAGGACGGGGGGGCTGTAATATTCGTGACGCAATCACGGGGGGGGGGGTGCGCTGGGCAAGGTCACAAGAGTCTGTTCTTATTGTGAGGGGTGGGACTATGTCGAGCAGAGAGGAGCAGAAGACTGTAACACTAGCCGGCAGCACACTGCTTACTCTGCAGTATGTTCGTAGCATAATAGAGCCGCTAGCGATGGGTTACACTCACACTGACAGTGCTGCCGGCTAATAAACAGTTGGGCGGCCGCGGCATCCCTGCAGCACTGTCAGCAGTAGCTCTAATACTCTATGCACACATAGAGTAAGCAGCGTGCTGCTGCTATTGTTACAGTTGCTGTAGCTGCTCCAGTCGGCAGTAATGCTCAACATATTCCTGTTAAGAGGAGGAGCTCAGCAAAGGTACTGTAGTAAGTGAAGTATTCCTTGGCAGCGTGAGCTGCCGCCCTCCAGTGGCCTACGCCCATAGGCAGCTGCCTAAAGCTGCCTAGTGGTGGTGCCGGCCCTGGACGCTCATGGGGTATTATAGGGAGAGTGAGGGCAGGGACGCTGACAGGGAGTTAGAGGGATCATGAGGGGCGCGTTACAGGGAGGGTAAGGGCAGTAGAACTGAAGAGGGAGTTACAGGGAGGGTGAGGACAGGGGCCTAAAAAATAGATTAGAATAAACAAATGCTCTAAATCCCCCCAACTGTCACTTACCAGATATGTGCAGTGCCTCCTCACTTCTTCAGTCTGTCACACGTAGGTCTCTATCAGTGATTGTGCAGGACAGGACTCAGAGCTGATAGTGTGGTTTCCGCTCACCACCGGAAAAGCTCTTGACTGTGGGCTGGGTCTGGATCCCATCTTTATGTGCCTGGGGGGGGGACATGGCACACACTTTAGTTAGAGGGGGGGACACTGCACATACTTTAGTTAGAGGGGGGGACACAGCACACACTTTAGTTAGGAGGAGGAGGGGGGGACATGGCACACACTTTAGTTAGAGGTGGGGTACACGGCACACACTTTAGTTAGAGGGGGGGACACAGCACACACTTTAGTTAGGAGGGGGAGGGGGGACATGGCACACACTTTAGTTAGAGGGGGACACGGCACACACTTTAGTTAGGAGGGAGAGGGGGGACATGGCACACACTTTAGTTAGGAGGGGGGGACATGACACACACTTTAGTTAGTAGGGGAAGGGGGGCACACGGCACACACTTTAGTTAGAGGGGGAGACACGACACACACTTTAGTTAGGAGGGGGAGGGTGGACACGGCACACACTTTAGTTAGGAGGGGGAGACATGGCACACACTTTAGTTAGTAGGGGTAGGGGGAGGGGGGACACGGCACACACTTTATTTAGAGGGGGGACACGGCACACACTTTAGTTAGGAGGGGGAGGGGGGACACGGCACACACTTTAGTTAGAGGGGGGGACACGGCACACACTTTAGTTAGGAAGGGGGGACATGGCACACACTTTAGTTAGGAGGGGGAGGGGGGGCATGGCACACACTTTAGTTAGGGGGGACATGGTACACACTTTAGTTAGGAGGGGGAGGGGGGACATGGCACACACTTTAGTTAGGAGGGGGGACATGGGACACACTTTAATTAGGAGGGGGGGGACATGGCACACACTTTAGTTAGGAGGAGGGGGGGACATGGAACACACTTTAGTTAGGAGGAGGGAGGGACATGGAACACACTTTAGTTAGTAGGGGGAGGGGGGGACACAGTAGACAGATCTGCCGTTCCACTCTCACCCTATACCGCTGCTGGTGCGCCCTATGTCTTCCGCTCTCCCCCCTCCTCCATGTACTGCTGCTGCTGCTCTGTGTCTTCCACTCTGCCTGTGTGTGACAGGCGCCAGTCCGGAAGTGGCAGCAAGGACAGTGCTGTGCCGTGAGTAAGGAGGCAGGGAGGGGGGAGCCGCTCTTAAGTCAGCGCCGCATCCCGGTGTCCGGGCGCCGCCGCAGCAGTACCTGTCGGGTCCCGTCGCTTCTCCTGGCCGCGTCTATGTTATTGGACCAGCGGATCCAGCACTGGATCCGCTGTCCAATCACTGGTGCCTCGCTAGCAAGGGCGTGCTTTCCCTGCCAGCGAGGCACTTGTATATGTGCCGCATTCCCCTTCTTTTGTAATGGGCTTTTACAGCCCAGCGCATGGCCCCGCCCCCCGCTTTGTCCCCGTTTCCACTGGCTACGGGAGGCACTAGCTAATAGTGCCTCTCAAACTAATTACATGGCCTACAATGATTATAATAATATAAAGTGGATACATATGACACAGAATATGTGTCATATGTATCTGCTTTATATTATTTTAATCATTAATGGCAGGGGAGGCACTGCCTCCCCTGCCTCCCCTGACTGCACGTCCCTGATTTACAGTGACTATGCCCAGGGCCGGATTGACAATGGGGCAGAGGGAGCTACAGCTCCAGGCCCCCCCATTGAAAATAGGCCAAAGCCCACAACAATTAAGGGGCCAATAGCTGCTGGCATTACAATGAGTCACACTGACTCACTGAATGCCGCCACCAGCATTGCCCCAAGACAGTGCCCAACTCATAGGCATACGCACGAGAGATCTGCCCTTGTAGGAGTGTGGAACCGTGTCACCACACCCCCCGGGCCGTCCAGTAACGGGGACTCCGGAGTCATCTCTCCTAGCAATGACACCAGGTAATCCACCTCCGTTCCGCCCCCACCGGTATGAAGCCATCTGGGCTCAGATGCTTTCTGTCCCGCCTCATGCAACCTGCACACAGTTGCCTGAAGCCAGAAGAAACACATGGAACTCGGCTGCAGGGTCAAGCCAAATGCTTCCCTCCCTCGCCAGGAACAGGGCACACTCGATATATATATATATATATATATATATACATATATATATATATATATATATGTCGATTCACACTCTATAGTACCAAGCACTGCTAATCAGAATAATTATAATAATAACTAGCTGAAGTACCCGGCGTTGCCCGGGTTTAGAGCTTCATGTTATTAAGTTATCAAAGAGTTGGATGTAACTGTCAACATATTAAAAATAAGTAGCAGCTCTTCCAACACACCCATGAGGTGACTGCCTAGTGTCGTTTTTGTTTTTGGGGTGTCGCCAGTAGCCCTAATCCCCATATATGTATTTTTGTGTTTTTATTTTTGTGTATTTTTTGTTTTGTATATGCAGAAGTGTATTTTGTATATTTATGTGTATGTTTTTTGTTTTGTTTTTCAAGAAGTTTATTTGTGTTTTTTTCTATATTTTTATGTATTTTTTTGTTTTGTATTTGCAGGTGTGTATTTTGTGTTATTTCTTAATTTTTGTATTTTTTTATTTATTTATTTTTGCAGACGTGTCAAGAAGTTAATTTTTTTCTTTTTTTCCCTTTATTTTTGTGTATTTTTTAATTTTGTATTTGCAGAGGTTGATTTTTTTCTTTTCTTAATTATTGGTTTTTTTTGTTTTTTTATTTGCAGATGTGTTTACATAAGACAAAACAACTAATACATACGACAAAACAAACAAGACCAAAAACTAGCTTTAGATGAGCCCACCTTCTGGGCTGGGCTAGTGCCCCCTGGCTGGGCAGGGCTAGTGTCCGCCGGCTGGGCAGAGCTAGTGCCTGCCGGCTGGGCAGAGCTAGTGCCTGCCGGCTGGGCAGAGCTAGTGTCCACTGGCTGGTCTGGGATTGGGCCCACCTGCTGGGCTGGGCCTGCCTTCTGGGCAGGTCTTGGGCCCACCTTCCGGGGCAGACTTGGGCCCGCCTTCTTGGCCGGTATTGGGCCTGCCTTTTGGGCTAGGCTTGGGCCTACCTTCTTGGCTAGGCTTGGGCCTACCTTCTTGGCTGGGCATGGGCCCGCTTTCTTGGCCGAGCTGGGGGCCAGCGACTTGGCCCGGCTGGGGGCTGGTATCTTGGCCCATCTAGGGTCCAGTGGCTGGTCTAGGCTAGGGCCCTTCAGTTTAGATTGAGGTCCTGCCAGTTTAGTTGGACGAGGGCCTGCCAGCTTAGTCAGGCGCCTCGTCCCTTGCTCAGGTGTACGCCGCACCTCTGGTGGAGCCGGTCGTGGCGCTATATATCTATAGGGACACCATGATGGTAACTTGGCTACACCAGCTGTTGGCATCCTCCCACTATGAGCACTCAACAAGATATAACAGTAAACTGCTTGGGAGCCGATATTTATAGCCTCAAAGCCATGTGATAGATGACCATATTTGGGCATGAGATGAATGGCAAGTCCTGGGGCATGTCTGGGCATGTCTGAAGGTCTGATGGGCATGTAACTGGCATGTTGGGGGCTCTGATGGGCATGTCTGGGCATGTTGGGAGCACTGATGGGTATGTCTAAAGGTCTGAAGGGCATGTTGGGAGCATAGATGACCATATATGGGCATGGTCACATGCTCATGTGATAGATGACCATATATGATCATAAGTTAAGCGAGGTGCCCTCTGACATTAGGCACCAGCTTCCTGCCCATATATGGGCATAGATAGACTGAACTCTGAGACTCCTGACATACTCCTGAAGGATTTTTAGTTGTATAATTGGAAAAATAAAATGAGGTGAAAAAAGTACTCACAGGTTACTGAGGGCCACTGTCACCTTTATTCTTTAAAAACAACAAAAAAACGTATTTTAGTTTAATGTAAAAAAACAACAAATAAACAAATAGACACGTGTACTAAAACATAGATATAAAATGTAGAAGAAAGCGATCTCATGGGAACTGACAATATAGCAAAACAACAGATATATAACTGTAATGAAGTAAGAGAGATTCTCTATGCATATAATCCTGCAGTCACAGTAACCTAATAAATAAATAATAGATATACCAATTTCTACGTGGATGTATTTTATAGGCCAGAAAGAGTAAGGTCAGCAGCAGTAATTATCTCCTATATAATAGCCCTGTGATTCTGTGCCTGGGTTTCTAACGCTGGCCGTGGCTAGGAGCTCTCATTGGGTTAGTGGCAGGTCTATCACACCCAGTCCACAGCTGATTGGGCGAGAAATGCCCTCCCACACAGGTTACATCCAATGGGAGGCTCTGCCTTTGGCTGCTGTGTTTTCACAGAGCAGGATTAGCAATGGGACTGATGGAGCTGCAGCTCCAGACCCACACCTCAAAATAGTCCCACTGCATCTGCAGCATCATACCCTCCAACAATTTACACATAAAAAATGATACAAATTAAAAAAGTACGGCTGCGCGGCCACGCCCCTTTTCCTATACTTTCAATGGAAGCTTGGAGAGTCAAAAAACGGTACAGACCATAAAAAAAAGGGACTGTACCTGCCAAAAAGGTCCAGCTGGAGGGTATGCCACTGCATCTGCAGCAAGTCTCTGTGCTGTAGATAGGGGAAAAAACAATCCTTTTACTGCAGCGTCCTATGGGGGTCATTCCAAGTTGATCGCTAGCTGCATTCGTTCGCTGTGCAGCGATCAGACAAAAACTTGGCACTTCTGCGCATGCGTATGCAGCGCAATGCGCACGTGCGGCTTACTATTACAATGAACGATGTCTAGCGGGTCTAGCGAAGATGCTTTTCATTCGCATAGGCAGCTGCAGAGTGATTGACAGGAAGAGGGCGTTTCTGGGTGTCAACTGACCGTTTTCAGGGAGTGTTCGGAAAAACGCAGGCGTGGCTGGCTGAACGCAGGGTGTGTTCATGACCTCAAATCAGGTACTGAATGGTCTGAAGTGATCGCAAGTGCCGAGTAGGTCTGAAGCTGCTCTGAAATTGCACAAAAATTTTTTGTACCCGCTCTCCGATTCCTTCGTTCCCACTTCTGCTAAGCTAAAATACACTCCAACTGGGCGGCGGCATAGCGTTTGCACGGCTGCTAAAAACTGGTAGCGAGCGATCAACTCGGAATGACCACCAATGTCTTGCTGCCAGTCCACCTGCCCCCTCCGGCATCAACAATTCCCACTCCCTAGCCGCGCAGCAGGTGGAACAAAAGCTGCTGCGGCCACCGGCATAGATGTGTATGAAAGCGGCGCAGCGGAAGAATTTCATATCCCTCCCTGCTCCCTGCGCCGCATACTCTCTGAGCCCCGGAGCCTGCTCTGCGTGAGATGTCACAGAAGTGCTTCCCCCCCACAGCCGCACCCAGATCTCCAGAGACCCTGACTCCGCAACACAGCACCTGGCCTACCGGCCTGGAAGCCCCGAGATGGTTAATGTAGCGGATAGAGAGGGTGATATCATGGAGGGTAATGTATGGACGCTGAATCAATGTAAAAGGTGACAGTGCTGTGCACTGCAGTGGGTGTGCAGTCTGGGCCGGTGCTAGAGTGTTCGGTGCCCCCCTGCAAACTATAAATTTGCACCCTTGCATACTTTACAAACGCACAGCGCACATAATGCCCCCTGTACCAGAGACGCTTACACATGTAATGTCCCCTGAACCAGTGACGCTTACACATGTCACGCCCCCCCTGTACCAGTGACGCTTACACAAGTAACACCCCCTGTAGCAGTGACACTTACACACGTAACGCCCTCTGTACCAGTGCCGCTTAGACACGTAAGGCCCCCTGTACCAGTGCCGCTTAGACACATAACGCCCCCTGTACCAGTGCCGCTTACACACATAACGCCCCCTGTACCAGTGACGCTTACACACGTAACGCCCCCTGTACCAGTGACGCTTATACACGTAACGCCCCCTGTACCAGTGGCGCTTACACGCGTAACACCCCCTATACCAGTGACGCTTACACACGTAATGCCCCCTCTCCCAGTACCGTTTACACACATACATTACACACATACAGAGTCACACATATATACAGTATACACAGACACTGTATATATACACACACACTCACTCTCTTTCCAGACACTTATCTAATAAAGTCTGGCTGGCCGAAACTGTAGCAGATCATCCTCCTGCTGCAGCATGGTCCCGTGTAGCTCCGCCCCTTACTCCCATCTAGCTCCGCCCACTTTGGCTCCCTCCCGGCCACTGAATGTCACACAGGGGAGGGGAGGGGGGTGTAGAGGTTTTGTGCTGCCGGCGCCGAGGGGGAGAGGAGGCTTTGTGCTGCCGGCGCCGAGGGGGAGAAAAGGTTTTGTGCTTCCGGCGCCGCTGCATGTGTGTAGTGTCACTGACACTGCACAGCACTCTCACCTTTTACATTGATTCAGCCAGTCACTCAGATCTGCCAGCCAGTCACTATTGTTAGCACGAGTGTCCCAACGCGCCGCATTACAGGGAAGTAGATGCACTACATAAACTACAGCTCCCAGCAGCCCTTAGCGCCTAAGCATTCCGCCCCTTAGGGCTGCTGGGAGCTGTAGTTTATTGCGTACATCTTCTTCCCTGTAATGCGGCACATTGGGACACCAACGCGAACAATAGTGACTGCCTGCTGTGCGAGTCTCCGGGAGAGCCACTGCCAAAGGGAGGACAGCAGCTTAGCTGCTGACAGGAGGAGCAGGATAAGCATTACCCACCACTCCCCCACTCGCAGTACCTCCGGGCCCCATCTTCGGCACCCCCTGCAGCGCCCGCGATAGCTCTGGACCCCCTCCCCCACCCGCAGCGACCCCGCACCCGTACCTCCCGCCACACCACCGCATCCACCCCTCTCCCACCCGGGGCAACCCCACAACTGCTCCTCCCCCACCCGCAGCGCCTCCGGACCACCACCCGCGGCACCCATGCACCCTCCCCCACCTGCGGCACCACCTTAACCGCCCCTCCCGTGGCACCCCAGGATCCCATCCGCCTCTTCCCCGCACCCCATACTCCCCCAACCAAAGCACCTACTAGGTGATTTACCAGGCCTTGCGTGCGCTGTTCACACCGTTGCAAGGGGGTTCCACCCCTTAACTATTGCACGCCCTTCGTCCGTGCAATATTTAACCACTCACACAATTATGATTGGAGGTAATACTCCATATAATAAATATATTGCACGCCACAAGGGTGTGCAAGGGTTAACGGGGCGTAGCCCCTTACGACGGTGTGAAGAGCGCCCGCAGGGCGCGATGAATCACCTAGTTATTGGTAAAAAGCAATATAAGGTACAAAACCTGTGCGCTCTTACATAAAAGACACTCTACACTGAGTCACACAGCAACAATCTCAGGCCAGATATGACAGAGCCAGCAACACTTGGAAAGGCTTTCTTACTGTTACAGCCTTGCCCCTAACACATGGCATGGAAAGTCTGGTAAAAGTATCATTGTTATAGAGCACAGCAGGAGTAAGGACAAGTTTAGGAAAACAGGTTTAGCTGTCATATAAGTATAGGAAACACATTGTTACTAGCCAACCAGCCAACATCTCACAGATAAGAGGGATAGTATAGCAGCCTACACATAGTGTGAGAGAAGAAAAGTTGCTGCATATTGTGTGTCACTAGACAGGGAGCAAGGTGCACAATCTACTGTAGGTTTCACAGACAGTAGACAGGTCCAATACCAGTGACCCATGCCATGCATCACTATTCTTACTCTGTGACGTCATACCAATTCCTCTGCTACATAATACCTAATCCTATGTAACTAGTAGCGCTGAAGATATGACAGTAATTGCCTGGAGGTGAGATTGTGATGTCAGCTGACCATGGGCCAACTGACATCACAATGGGCCTGATGACATCACAATGGGGCCAGTGGCCAGCTAACATCCCATGTCATGTGATAGATGACCATATAATCCTATGGAACTAGAACACAATTTTGCAAACCAAGGCACAAATTTGAGGGAAAAAGTGTGCAGCAGGGCCGCCATCAAGGGGGTGCTGCGGGTACAGGAGACCCGGGCTCTGACAGAGAAGGGGGCCCGGCAGGACCCCTACTGCTGTGTAATGATGTTTATGTATTGACAACCCTGCACTCGTGACATCATGCACCGCTAAAAGAGAGAGAGCATGAGCCTCATGAGGAGCAGACAGAAGAAGCCGAAAGTAATACCATCATGAGGAGGCTGGCTGTGGAGCCCCCGGCAGGATAGACAGAAGGGGGCTACCCCGGGCCAGTCACATATGCGGGATGCGGGGGCGGTATCAGCTTGTGTCCGGACTCGGAGTGTAGGCTATGGTGGGGCACAGCTCCCGGGTGTCAGTGACTTTTTCTACTGAATCCTGCATTTGATTTATGTCACCGTACAGCGCTTCCTGTAGTGAGCTATAAACACGGGGGAATACTGCAATCACACTCACAGGTGCCCTGCTAGAATGTCATGCAGCCAGGAAGAGGACACCACAAGACACATCACCTACACCGATTCAGTTGAAAAAGACACTGACACCCAGGAGCTGTGATCTGCAATAGCCTACACTCCGGATACAGTAAGTAAATAGTGCAGAACTCCGGTCAGACGGTCACCTGGTCTACCTCCATTAAAACGAGCACTCTCAACATGGGACAAGTCAAAATATAGCTGCGGCCAGCTTGACCCTGTCCAAGGACCATAGGTAAGCCCACTTAAACTGTAATTTAGGGGCCCATTTATCATAGATCACATTTGCAATGCAATTGTGATACCCTGAAACTGCAACCCAAATCAACTGTGGCACTACAGGTGCCAGCATGACTTTAATAAAAGTAAAATGTTTGCTGGAGTTGCATAAGCACTGTGCCAGCAGCCTACAGCTTGCAGCACAGAAGGAGTTAACAGCACAGCTCATAGCAATACAGATCAGTCTGCAAAATGCAAAGGGCATGACTCACCCTTTTGCAAACTAAGAGCGGGAAATCCCAGATAGAATGTGGTCCTGGGAATGCAAAGTTATAAAAGGGTTGTCCTGCAGCAGCCTGCAGAACAGTGAGCTGAGGAGAGTGAGCAGGCAGTGAGGAGACTGAGAGAACAGTGAGCTGAGGAGATTGGGGCAGAGGCGGTAAGACGGAGAAAGAAAGGACCGCGGTGTGAGGGGAACGAAGAGAGCTCGCCCACCCGCCGGACTCGCCGCTGCCTGCCACGGCCGGAGAAAAGGAACAACACCGCCGCGTGTACAAGAGAGGGAGGTGGCTCAGGTCACAGAGGCTTCCTGACACCTGCCCAACATCAAAGACGCCACGGCACAAGGGCTGGAGATCCGGAAGGGGGGAGATCGCGTGGGAAGAGGATTCCCCTAACAACAGTCATACGGGAGAGGCTGCAGTGACTGGGAGCACGGCTGCAGACAGCAGGAGCAACGAATATACCGCAGGTACTCTCACTTATCCCCAATACCCCAGCTATCCGGGTTACAGGAACCCCAAGTACAGAAGTACTGTACCTGGGTCTTCATAGATGTTTCCATGTAAAGTAGAGGGTTATCATTAACTGCCGCCTGTCAGAAAGGGGGACGCCCCTAACCCTAAACAGCTCCGTCAAAGACTCTCCCTATGTAATAGCGCCTCCTAACGGGTCCATGTTATGACCCTCACACTTATACTGCACCCGGTTGTTACAGCACAGTTCAACAAAAGGTAACAGGACTATGCAAACCCCTGTTCTTACTGTGCAAGCCAGAACTGGTCTGTTTACTAGTTTATATCACTGGATGATAACTGACTTACCTTTCTGTAGATACAAATGCGGTTGGTACCGTGAATCATTACTGCTATTCTGTATTATGGAGAAAGTGGTTTTGCATGCCTGTTTACAACTGTTTACCTTGCGTCCACTGACGCCTCCTTAGAAGTCCTCTGTTTCAGTATAAGCAGTCTATTAGAGAGACATTGGCCGCAAACGCACCTGGGGCGCAGGAACTGAACATTACGGTCCAGCATATAACGCCCCCCCCCCCCTCGTGGACAGTTTAGGGAGGGCTCCCGCGTTACTGCCAGGACATACTTTACCCTAATAGGACATTATTCTCCAAATGATTGGTAGTACGGGTGAAGTATTTGATTGTTTGATTTGGTCAAAGTTATACCTTCGAGGTGTTAAAACTGTGAATGTTGTTATAAGACAGGGAAAGACTCAGGTTATTGTAATAATGTTCAACCTATGCAACTGTGTTTAATGAAAATTGAGTTACAGCGGTGACTGATATCGTCAGTGCAATAAATGGTTGTCACCGTCTCCATGTGTCGTGGTCCTTGAGCACATTGGGTTTGGGTTGCCCTTCCGGGGTTCTCCTGGTCCTTCTGCCCCAGCCTTACAGATGAGGAGAAGAATAGACGCTGGCCAAGACATCATTGAAGAGTGGATACGGCCGATTACGAGACCGACAGAGTTTCAGGTACGAACCCTTTTATAGAGATATTACACTTGGCGTCCGCGAACAGGATCGTTTCAAGATGTCGAACCCAGATGTTCCGGAGTCGTCCTCGGCACAGGGACAACCACCAGCGGCACCCGGAAATCCGACAGGGACAACGGCATCACCGATCACCATGCTATATTACTTTGGGGCCTCATGGTTGCCGACATATGCAGGAAAACAAGTCCCTGGCTCAAGTACTTTCAAGGCATTCAAAGACAAAATGCTCTCCATGTTCCGCCTATATATGCTCACGGAAGAACAAAAAGTAGAGATCCTGAAGGGACAATTAACCGGCCCAGCACTGAGGGAGGTAGAAGCATGGGAGGATACGGAGAAGAAGAGTGCAGATTGTATACTCCAGAAATTAAGGAACATATTTGAATGCAGAACGGTAGCAGAACTAAAAAGCCGTCTGTACGCAAGAAAGCAACGACCAGGCGAATCTCTACGGGAGTTTGCACTAGGCCTACAGGAAGCCTTGAGGGCTGTACGAACACTAGATCCACTGGATGCCGGACTGACCGATGACACCCTAATTAATTTATTTATGGAAGGAGCACAAGGTGAAGCAATTCGGTCACAATTACGAATGTGGAAACGCCAAAAACCGGACAGTTCCTTCTCTGCATTTAAAGAAGATGTTCTACAGATCTTAGGAATGAATCAGGGCAACGAGGCTGAAGACGACGAGACACCAAGGAAAGTGGACGAAGAAAGCCTCCAGAGCACCCCTTCGTACAAGAATGTAGACACCACTACCCGAGCGGGGGCAGTCCTTCAGCAGGCACAGGCCCCAACAGGGCCAGACCCTATCGAAACCCTTAACCGACAGATGTCAGAAATGACGCTCAGCCTGTCTCGGATGAGCCAGAAGCTGGAAGAACTCTGCAAAGAACCAAGTGGAAGCCGACGCAGAGAAGGGCGTCAAGAACGCGGTGGAAGATGCCACCCTCGATGGGAGGTCACGAGGGAGTCAGGCCGAAGGCCTACCGATCGGTTTGACCCACAGGGTCGACCGATTTGTAGGGGATGTCACCAGAGCGGACACATCGAACGGAACTGCCCACTTGACCCTTTAAACGGGGGGACCCCGAGGCGAGGGACCGACGCTCGGGAGGAGAACCACTGACAGGTCCGCCATCGCGGGATTGGTGGCCACAGTATGTAGGAGAGTTCCCTCACCTGAACATCCGCATCAATGGGATCGAGATACCAGCTCTCTTGGATACGGGCTCACAAGTCTCTACAATCCGATTCACGGAGTTCCTCCAACACTGGGACGAAGCTACCATTGTGTCCCCACCCACTACATGGCTCCACTTGCTAGCCAGCAATGGACAACCCATCGCCTTCCAAGGCTACTGGGAAGCTGACGTGGAAGTAGGAAACGCCGCCCTGACCCGCCAAGGATACCTCATCACCACGGCGCCCAACGCACACTTGCCACCCGTGATCCTAGGCATGAACATTCTGCGAAACTGTCCAGAGGAACTAGTAGAAGCCCTGCGACACGAGATGAAGACCGCGACCCCTAAGGAGCGAAAGGCCCTGCAACAGACCGTCAAAGTACTAGAGGGCCGAAGGAAATTCATTAATGGTCAGGGTGAGATTGGAAAAGCCCGAATCACCGACCGCCAACCTGTTCTGTTGAAACCGAATTCGGAGCAAGTGGTGTGGTGCAAAACGAGAATTGGTCCGGGGGGAAGAAACTACGAGGCTCTGGTGGAACCCTGTGACCGGGACGGACAACAGCCGTTCGCTGTGGCGAGGACACTAGCCAAGGTGGTACACGGGAGGGTACCAGTCCGTCTTCTGAACCCACACTCATATGCCATCAGACTCTACAAGTATTGTCCGGTGGCGAAGGTCAGTTGGATCGACTTCCAAGACATCGTGAGACAGGGGGTAACCATGGCTCAATCAGGAGCGGCAGACGGCGAAAAGTCGGCGGCTGAGGAAGAACCCCCATGGTGGGCCAAGATCCAGATTGGCGATGTTGCCACCCCCACTGACCAAAGAGATGGAATATTACAGCTGGTGCGACGCAACGTTGCTGCATTCAGCCAACACCCTTCGGATTTTGGTCAAGCGGATGAAGTGTATCATCACATTCCCACCGGGACAACCCCTCCTATCAAGGAACGCCACTGACCCCTCCCCCCAACTATGTACCAGCCAGTGAGGAACATGATTGCGGAAATGAAAGAGGCTGGAGTCATGCGTGAAAGCCACAGCCCATGGGCCGCTCCACTGGTGATAGTGAAGAAGAAGGACGGTAGCCTGCGCTTCTGCGTAGATTATCGCAGGCTCAATGCTGCAACCCACAAGGACGCCTATCCGCTTCCCCGAATCGAAGAATCTCTGACAGCCTTGAAGACGGCGGCGTATTTCTCCACACTGGACCTCACCAGCGGCTACTGGCAGGTCCAAATGGCCCCTGAAGACATTGAGAAGACGGCCTTCACTACGCCAATGGGCTTATTCCAATTCCTAAGGATGCCATTTGGACTCTGCAACGCCCCGGCCACCTTCCAACGTGTCATGGAGCATTGTCTCTGACACCGCAACTTCGAGATGGTCCTGCTGTACCTCGACGATGTGATAATCTTCTCCAGAAACTACGAGGACCATCTGCGACATTTGGAAGAAGTGTTCCAACAGTTGATCCACTGCGGCCTGAAGCTTAAACCGAGCACATGTCACCTGCTCAAGCCCAAGGTCCAGTATCTGGGGCATGTCGTTAGCGCTGAGGGCGTGATGCCCGATCCGGAGAAGATCAGAGTCGTTCAGGACTGGCCAGTCCCCAAGACCGTCAGAGATGTCCGAAGCTATTTGGGATTTGTGGGGTACTATAGACGCTTCATTGAACAATTTGCCGCAGTGGCAGCCCCGTTGCACGAATTACTCAGAGGCCAATCGGGTCATGAGCGAAGAGGGTCGTCCCTGGTATGTTGGGGAGAGGAACAGCAGCGAGCCTTTCATCGGTTGAAGACGTCCTTAATCGAAGCCCCGTTGTTGGCCTATCCCGATTATGAACAACCATTTCTAGTTTACACAGATGCTAGTCACCGGGGTTTAGGGGCCGTACTCTCCCAGGTGCAGGACGGGCGGGAAAGAGTGATGAACTGTGAGAATTACAGCGCATTTAAGCTAGAGTTACTCGCCCTCATCTGGGCCGTCACCGAGAAGTTTAAACACTATCTGGCCGCCACGCCGTTCGTCATCATGACGGACAATAACCCGCTGGCACATCTGTCCACTGCTAAGCTCGGAGCCCTGGAACAGAGATGGGTATCCCGATTAGCAAATTTCCAGTACACCGTATCCTACCGAAGTGGGAAGTCCAACGGGAACGCCGATGCCCTCTCCCGGTTACCCACCGTGGACATTACAGAGGAAGATAGAGATGTGGATGAGGATGTCGAAACCCTGGTGTTTAAAGTCTCTCGAAAGGGACGAACGGTCACGTCAGACCCCCTATCCGTCACCGGACCTCCACGAGTGGAGAATGCCCTACTGGATGCTCCCACAGTCGACTGGCGCGAGAAGCAGCGGAAGAATCCAGTGCTGAGGGAACTTGTGGCCTTGTTGCACCAGCGGCGCCCATTGACCCGGGCCCAACGGGATAAAGCCGACCCGGAATTGATAAAGTTACTACGGCATAGGGACCGCATTCACTTGGAGGAGGGGATCCTAGTGCGTACCAGCATAGATCCAAGTACCCACCAACCAGTCACTCAGGTGGTTGTATCCAAAGATCAAGCTGCTCTTCTGCTCACGGCCTACCATGACAAGTCCGGGCACTTCGGCACACAAAAGACTGAAGCTATCCTACGCACACGGTATTTCTGGGTGGGCATGCGAGAAGATGTAGAAAGATGGTGCCGCGACTGTGTTTCATGCACAAGGAAAAGGCAGGCCGACATTACCCAAAAGGATCCTCTGCATCCCATTAAGAGTCAACATCCACTACAAATTGTTGCCCTGGACCACGTGAAATTGGAGCCGAGCACCAATGGATATCTGTATGCCCTTACAATAACGGACCATTACAGTAAATTCCTAGTAGCCGTCCCGGCCAAAGACCTCACTGCAAAAACCACTGCTGAACTGTTTTTGAAGCACTTTGCCAGGCCCTATGGGTATCCAGACTGCATCTTGACCGACCAAGGCCCTGCCTTTGAGTCGCAGTTGTTTCACGAACTGTGTTCCTAGTTCGGCTGTCGGAAAGCTCGGACCACAGCCTATCACCCACAGGGGAATGGATTGTGCGAAAGAGCTAACCAGACCCTCATCGGGATGCTCCGGAGCCTGGTGGCAGAAGATCGCACCAAGTGGCCGACCGTACTCCCCGAATTAACCTATCTTTACAACAACACTGAACATTGCTCTACCGGCTTCACACCGTACTACCTCATGTTCGGCCGACGAGGCAAATTACCCCAGGACCTGGAATTGACCCCTGCTGTGGTCCCTCCCATCGACCCAAAGACCGACTGGGTCCGTGAGCACCAGCGGAGGATAGAAGCTGCCCGAGAAATTGTAATAAAAAGAATTGAGCATGCCCAGCAGCGCCAAGAGATAAACTACAATGCCCACATCCGACCGGAGGCACTGAAGACTGGGGACCTTGTCTGGAAGAAACGGAATCACCGTACCAGCAAGCTTGACGCTATGTGGGAAAGTTGCCCGTACGTCGTGATCAGTGTTCCTGAGGGCGACCGATACACCTACAAGATCCGTAAGGGCCCGGAAGGTCCAGTCAGCGTGGTACCAAGAGACCAACTCAAGCTCTGTACCGTAGAGTTACCAATGAGAAGCGCAGATCCACCTGTGGCAGAGGGACGGGAGACCCTAGGGGGCATACCCTTACACGATCCCATGGAGCTCTTAGTGTTTATGGGTGGACTACCACCACCGTATTCAGCCCCACCCATAACGCCAAACCCGGTGTTCAATGGGCCTGTTGAAGACCAGGATCAGCCTAATTACCGCTCCTGACGAGAGCGACATCCCTGGGGTTGAGACCAGAAGGTCAGGACGCAGCACCCAGGGCGTCCCGCCTTTAAGGTATAGGGAGTAAACTGTTAACCGTTTCCACTGTATACTTATATCCGATTTGTTTACACCTGTTTATTGTTATGCTTAAATTGAGATTTATATTAGAGACTTTGGCCTGCTGCCATAGGCGTGAGGACACGCAAGATTTTTGCTGGGGTGCATGTGATACCCTGAAACTGCAACCCAAATCAACTGTGGCACTAGAGGTGCCAGCATGACTTTAATAAAAGTAAAATGTTTGCTGGAGTTGCATAAGCACTGTGCCAGCAGCCTACAGCTTGCAGCACAGAAGGAGTTAACAGCACAGCTCATAGCAATACAGATCAGTCTGCAAAATGCAAAGGGCATGACTCACCCTTTTGCAAACTAAGAGCGGGAAATCCCAGATAGAATGTGGTCCTGGGAATGCAAAGTTATAAAAGGGTTGTCCTGCAGCAGCCTGCAGAACAGTGAGCTGAGGAGAGTGAGCAGGCAGTGAGGAGACTGAGAGAACAGTGAGCTGAGGAGATCGGGGCAGAGGCGGTAAGACGGAGAAAGAAAGGACCGCGGTGTGAGGGGAACGAAGAGAGCGCGCCCACCCGCCGGACTCGCCGCTGCCTGCCACGGCCGGAGAAAAGGAACAACACCGCCGCGTGTACAAGAGAGGGAGGTGGCTCAGGTCACAGAGGCTTCCTGACACCTGCCCAACATCAAAGACGCCACGGCACAAGGGCTGGAGATCCGGAAGGGGGGGAGATCGCGTGGGAAGAGGATTCCCCTAACAACAGTCATACGGGAGAGGCTGCAGTGACTGGGAGCACGGCTGCAGACAGCAGGAGCAACGAATATACCGCAGGTACTCTCACTTATCCCCAATACCCCAGCTATCCGGGTTACAGGAACCCCAAGTACAGAAGTACTGTACCTGGGTCTTCATAGATGTTTCCATGTAAAGTAGAGGGTTATCATTAACTGCCGCCTGTCAGAAAGGGGGACGCCCCTAACCCTAAACAGCTCCGTCAAAGACTCTCCCTATGTAATAGCGCCTCCTAACGGGTCCATGTTATGACCTTCACACTTATACTGCACCCGGTTGTTACAGCACAGTTCAACAAAAGGTAACAGGACTGTGCAAACCCCTGTTCTTACTGTGCAAGCCAGAACTGGTCTGTTTACTAGTTTATATCACTTGATGATAACTGACTTACCTTTCTGTGGATACAAATGCGGTTGGTACCGTGAATCATTACTGCTATTCTGTATTATGGAGAAAGTGGTTTTGCATGCCTGTTTACAACTGTTTACCTTGCGTCCACTGACGCCTCCTTAGAAGTCCTCTGTTTCAGTATAAGCAGTCTATTAGAGAGACATTGGCCGCAAACGCACCTGGGGCGCTGGAACTGAACATTACGGTCCAGCATATAACGCCCCCCCCCCCCTCGTGGACAGTTTAGGGAGGGCTCCCGCGTTACTGCCAGGACATACTTTACCCTAATAGGACATTATTCTCCAAATGATTGGTAGTACGGGTGAAGTATTTGATTGTTTGATTTGGTCAAAGTTATACCTTCGAGGTGTTAAAACTGTGAATGTTGTTATAAGACAGGGAAAGACTCAGGTTATTGTAATAATGTTCAACCTATGCAACTGTGTTTAATGAAAATTGAGTTACAGCGGTGACTGATATCGTCAGTGCAATAAATGGTTGTCACCGTCTCCATGTGTCGTGGTCCTTGAGCACATTGGGTTTGGGTTGCCCTTCCGGGGTTCTCCTGGTCCTTCTGCCCCAGCCTTACAGGTGAGGAGAAGAATAGACGCTGGCCAAGACATCATTGAAGAGTGGATACGGCCGATTACGAGACCGACAGAGTTTCAGGTACGAACCCTTTTATAGAGATATTACACAATCTGTGCATGATATTAGCGCCCAGGATTGCATTGCAGAATGCCATCACATTGGGTGAATGTATCACCCTGCACAAACAGGGACAGGGGCTCCAAAAGGAGCCTGCCCGTGAGATGTGCCGAATGTGGGCTGGTCTGCTGCGCATGCGCAGTCAGCGTGACCCCATGCACAACAGCCATTTCCAGCGGAGGGTTCCTGAGGTACCTTGCCGGAATTACAGCCCCGATCTAAAGAGGACGGTAGCTGCGGACATTCGTTTTCAGCACAAACAAGTGCTATTAAAGGATCAGACGTGATCCAATTAAACTCACAGCATAGTTTATGTTTGTTTTTTTAAATGGTATATGCTTTTTTGATATATAATCTGTTTTACTGTCATACAAATATTTATGGTCTCCCTATATTTACCTGTACATACTGTGTTTTAAACTTAAGCTGCACATATTTTAGACTACTAAATTAGACTCTATTTAAACTAATTTGCTCTTTATTCTATATATTATACAATTGGTGAATATCTTGCTGCGCCTTATGTCACTTGCCATTCTATTGGTCTCTGTATTTATTGTATAGTGAATATTAGAATGCTGTGATTTATAGTAGTCATAGCAATGCTCTGTATTATTTGTACGGGATCCGGTCAGCAGTGGTTGGAATGTCGACACCGGGAACCCAACATGGATAAAAAAGCCGGTGCCGGAATCTCGACTGCTGCCATCCCAAATGTAAGTATGCCAGGGCTCATTAGGCTTAGGCCACGGTGATGGGGATGGGGGGTTTAGGTTTAGGCTGTGGGGGGAGGGTTAGACTGTAGGGAGGAGGAAGGTTAGTGTTAGTCTGTGGGGGGAGGGGGCTAGGTTTAGGCACCACCAGGAAGGGTTAGGGTTAGGCTGCGGGAAAGGTAGGGTTAGGTTTAGGCATCACTGGGAGGGTTAGCGTTAGGCTGTAAGCAGGGGAGTTCATAGCACCTACGGCAGGCTTTTTCAACCAGTGTGCCGTGGCACACTAGTGTGCCGCGACCAGTTACAAGGTGTGCCGCGAAGCCAGAGCAGCTTCCTGCACCTTCAGAGTGAACTGTTGGCCCGGGCTCTTCTTAGAGGATCAGTCGTGCTCTGGCCGTGACCTATGACTTGAAGACGCGGCGGTGTGATATCATAGGTCATGGCTGCTGCGTCTCACCACCCAGCCAGCCCACCCGCATACACATCTTCCAGTTCCTGCCTGCATACACAACTTTCTTTTCCCACCCACATCCACACCTGCCCGCCCACCCGCTGCTCAATATTCTCAGCACTCCACTATGAACAACCCCCGCCACTGAGGGACAGGAAGAAGGACAACTGACCGGTATGGGCTGATATTTGTTATTTTATTTCTCCTGTGGGGAACAAATAAGAATTTACTCACCGGTAATTCTATTTCTCATAGTCCGTAGTGGATGCTCGGTACTCCGTAAGGACCATGGGGAATAGACGGGCTCCGCAGGAGACTGGGTACTCTTAAAAGAAAGATTAGGTACTATATCTGGTGTGCACTGGCTCCTCCCTCTATGCCCCTCCTCCAGACCTCAGTTAAGGAAACTGTGCCCGGAAGAGCTGACATTACTAGGAAAGGATTTGGAATCCAGGGTAAGACTCATACCAGCCACACCAATCACACCGTACAACTTGTGATAACTATACCTAGTTAACAGTATGAATATCAACTGAGCCTCATGCAACAGATGGCTCATAACAATAACCCTTTAGTTAAGCAATAACTATATACAAGTATTGCAGAAAGTCCGCACTTGGGACGGGCTCCCAGCATCCACTACGGACTACAAGAAATAGAATTACCGGTGAGTAAATTCTTATTTTCTCTGACGTCCTAGTGGATGCTGGGTACTCCGTAAGGACCATGGGGATTATACCAAAGCTCCCAAACGGGCGGGAGAGTGCGGATGACTCTGCAGCACTGAATGAGCAAACTCAAGGTCCTCCTCAGCCAGGGTATCAAACTTGTAGAATTTTGCAAAAGTGTTTGAACCTGACCAAGTAGCAGCTCGGCAAAGTTGTAAAGCCGAGACCCCTCGGGCAGCTGCCCAAGAAGAGCCAACCTTCCTTGTGGAATGGGCTTTTACTGATTTAGGATGCGGCAGTCCAGCCGCAGAATGCGCCAGCTGAATCGTGCTACAGATCCAGCGAGCAATAGTCTGCTTTGAAGCAGGAGCACCCAGCTTGTTGGGTGCATGTAGGATAAATAGCGAGTCAGTTTTTCTGACTCTAGCCGTCCTGGAAACATAGATTTTCAGGGCCCGGACTACGTCCAGCAACTTGGAATCCTCCAAGTCCCTAGTAGCCGCAGGCACCACAATAGGTTGGTTCAAATGAAACGCTGATACCACCTTTTGGAGAAATTGGGGACGAGTCCTCAATTCCGCCCTGTCCATATGGAAAATCAGATATAGGCTTTTACACGATAAAGCCGCCAATTCTGACACACGCCTAGCCGAAGCCAAGGCCAACAGCATGACCACCTTCCAGGTGAGATACTTCAACTCCACGGTTTTAAGTGGCTCAAACTAATGTGATTTAAGGAAATCCAACACAACGTTGAGATCCCAAGGTGCCACTGGAGGCACAAAAGGGGGCTGAATATGCAGCACTCCCTTGACAAATGTCTGAACTTCAGGCAGTGAAGCCAGTTCTTTTTGAAAGAAAATAGACAGGGCCGAAATCTGGACTTTTATGGATCCCAATTTGAGGCCCATAGTCACTCCTGACTGGAGGAAGTGCAGAAATCGACCCAGCTGAAATTCCTCTGTAGGGGCCTTCCTGGCCTCACACCAAGCAACATATTTACGCCATATGCGGTGATAATGTTTTGCTGTCACATCCTTCCTAGCTTTTATCAGCGTAGGAATTACTTCATCTGGAATGCCTTTTTCCGTTAGGATCCGGCGTTCAACCGCCATGCCGTCAAACGCAGCCGCGGTAAGTCTTGGAACAGACAGGGCCCCTGTTGTAATAGGTCCTGTCTGAGAGGCAGAGGCCATGGGTCCTCTGAGATCATTTCTTGTAGTTCTGGGTACCAAGTTTTTCTTGGCCAATCCGGAACGATCAGTATTGTTCTTACTCCTCTCCTTCTTACTATCCTCAGTACCTTGGGTATGAGAGGAAGAGGAGGGAACACATAAACTGACTGGTACACCCACGGTGTCACTAGTGCATCTACAGCTATCGCCTGAGGGTCCCTTGACCTGGCGCAATATCTTTTTAGCTTTTTGTTGAGGTGCGACGCCATCATGTCCACCTGTGGCCGTTCCCAACGATTTACAAGCAGTGTGAAGACTTCTGGATGAAGTCCCCACTCTCCCGGGTGGAGATCATGTCTGCTGAGGAAGTCTGCTTCCCAGTTGTCAACTCCCGGAATAAACACTGCTGACAGTGCCAGTACGTGATTCTCCGCCCATCGAAGAATCCTTGTGGCTTCTGCCATCGCCATCCTGCTTCTTGTGCCGCCCTGGCGGTTTACATGGGCGACCGCCGTGATGTTGTCTGACTGAATCAGCACCGGTAGGTTTTGAAGCAGGGGTTCCGCTTGACTCAGGGCGTTGTAAATGGCCCTTATTTCCAGAATATTTATGTGTAGGGAAGTCTCCTGACTTGACCACTGTCCTTGGAAGTTTCTTCCCTGAGTGACTGCCCCCCAACCTCGGAGGCTTGCATCCGTGATCACCAGGACCCAGTCCTGTATGCCGAATCTGCGGCCCTCGAGAAGATGGGCACTCTGCAGCCACCACAGTAGAGACACCCTGGCCCTCGGGGACAGGGTGAGCAACCGATGCATCTGAAGATGCGATCCGGACCACTTGTCCAGCAGATCCCACTGAAAAATCCTTGCATGGAACCTGCCAAAGGGAATTGCTTCGTAAGAAGCCACCATCTTTCCCAGGACTCGCGTGCAGTGATGCACCGACACCTGTTTTGGTTTCAGGAGATTCCTGACCAGAGATGACAATTCCTGGGCGTTCTCCGCAGGGAGAAACACCTTCTTTTGTTCTGTATCCAGGATCATGCCCAAGAACAATAGACGTGTCGCAGGAATCAGCTGCGACTTTGGTATGTTCAGAATCCAGCCGTGTTGTTGCAGCACTTCCCGAGCTAGTGCTATGCTGGCTAACAACTGTTCCTTGGACCTCGCCTTTATCAGGAGATCGTCCAAGTACGGGATAATTATAACACCCTTCCTCCAAAGGAGTATCATCATTTCGTCCATTACCTTGGTAAATACCCTTGGTGCCGTTGAGAGACCGAACGGCAACGTCTGGAATTGATAATGACAGTCCTGTACCACAAACCTGAGGTACTCCTGGTGAGGTGGGTAAATGGGGACATGCAGGTATGCATCCTTGATGTCCAATGATACCATAAAATCCCCCTCTTCCAGGCTTGCGATAACCGCCCTGAGCGATTCCATTTTGAAATTGAACTTCCTCAGATAAGTGTTCAAGGATTTTAAATTTAGAATGGGTCTTACCGAACCGTCCGGTTTTGGTACCACAAACATTGTGGAATAGTAACCCCGTCCCTGTTGAAGGAGGGGAACCTTGATTATCAACGTGCTGAAGGTACAGCTTGTGAATAGCTGCCAGCACTACCTCCCTTTCCCTGGGAGCAGTTGGCAAAGCTGATTTGAGGTAACGGCGAGGAGGAGTCGCCTCGAACTCCAACATGTATCCCTGAGATACCAAGCCCAAGAACAATAGACGTGTCGCAGGAATCAGCTGCGACTTTGGTATGTTCAGAATCCAGCCGTGTTGTTGCAGCACTTCCCGAGCTAGTGCTATGCTGGCTAACAACTGTTCCTTGGACCTCGCCTTTATCAGGAGATCGTCCAAGTACGGGATAATTATAACACCCTTCCTCCGAAGAAGTATCATCATTTCGGCCATTACCTTGGTAAATACCCTTGGTGCCGTTGAGAGACCGAACGGCAATGTCTGGAATTGGTAATGACAGTCCTGTACCACAAACCTGAGGTACTCCTGGTGAGGTGGGTAAATGGGGACATGCAGGTATGCATCCTTGATGTCCAATGATACCATAAAATCCCCCTCTTCCAGGCTTGCGATAACCGCCCTGAGCGATTCCATTTTGAACTTGAACTTCCTCAGATAAGTGTTCAAGGATTTTAAATTTAGAATGGGTCTTACCGAACCGTCCGGTTTTGGTACCACAAACATTGTGGAATAGTAACCCCGTCCCTGTTGAAGGAGGGGAACCTTGATTATCAACGTGCTGAAGGTACAGCTTGTGAATAGCCGCCAGCACTACCTCCCTTTCCCTGGGAGCAGTTGGCAAAGCTGATTTGAGGTAACGGCGAGGAGGAGTCGCCTCGAACTCCAACATGTATCCCTGAGATACCAAGCCCAAGAACAATAGACGTGTCGCAGGAATCAGCTGCGACTTTGGTATGTTCAGAATCCAGCCGTGTTGTTGCAGCACTTCCCGAGCTAGTGCTATGCTGGCTAACAACTGTTCCTTGGACCTCGCCTTTATCAGGAGATCGTCCAAGTACGGGATAATTATAACACCCTTCCTCCGAAGGAGTATCATCATTTCGGCCATTACCTTGGTAAATACCCTTGGTGCCGTTGAGAGACCGAACGGCAACGTCTGGAATTGGTAATGACAGTCCTGTACCACAAACCTGAGGTACTCCTGGTGAGGTGGGTAAATGGGGACATGCAGGTATGCATCCTTGATGTCCAATGATACCATAAAATCCCCCTCTTCCAGGCTTGCGATAACCGCCCTGAGCGATTCCATTTTGAACTTAAACTTCCTCAGATAAGTGTTCAAGGATTTTAAATTTAGAATGGGTCTTACCGAACCGTCCGGTTTTGGTACCACAAACATTGTGGAATAGTAACCCCGTCCCTGTTGAAGGAGGGGAACCTTGATTATCAACGTGCTGAAGGTACAGCTTGTGAATAGCCGCCAGCACTACCTCCCTTTCCCTGGGAGCAGTTGGCAAAGCTGATTTGAGGTAACGGCGAGGAGGAGTCGCCTCGAACTCCAACATGTATCCCTGAGATACCAAGCCCAAGAACAATAGACGTGTCGCAGGAATCAGCTGCGACTTTGGTATGTTCAGAATCCAGCCGTGTTGTTGCAGCACTTCCCGAGCTAGTGCTATGCTGGCTAACAACTGTTCCTTGGACCTCGCCTTTATCAGGAGATCGTCCAAGTACGGGATAATTATAACACCCTTCCTCCGAAGGAGTATCATCATTTCGGCCATTACCTTGGTAAATACCCTTGGTGCCGTTGAGAGACCAAACGGCAACGTCTGGAATTGATAATGACAGTCCTGTACCACAAACCTGAGGTACTCCTGGTGAGGTGGGTAAATGGGGACATGCAGGTATGCATCCTTGATGTCCAATGATACCATAAAATCCCCCTCTTCCAGGCTTGCGATAACCGCCCTGAGCGATTCCATTTTGAACTTGAACTTCCTCGGATAAGTGTTCAAGGATTTTAAATTTAGAATGGGTCTTACCGAACCGTCCGGTTTTGGTACCACAAACATTGTGGAATAGTAACCCCGTCCCTGTTGAAGGAGGGGAACCTTGATTATCAACGTGCTGAAGGTACAGCTTGTGAATAGCCGCCAGCACTACCTCCCTTTCCCTGGGAGCAGTTGGCAAAGCTGATTTGAGGTAACGGCGAGGAGGAGTCGCCTCGAACTCCAACATGTATCCCTGAGATACCACTTGTAGGGCCCAGGGATCCACCTGTGAGCGAACCCACTGGTTGCTGAAGTTCCGGAGACGGGCCCCCACCGCACCGGGCTCCGCCTGTGGAGCCCCAGCGTCATGCGGTGGACTTAGAGGAAGCGGGGGAGGACTTTTGTTCCTGGGAACTGGCTGTCTGATGCAGCTTCTTTCCTCTACCCCTGCCTCTGGGCAGAAAGGAAGCGCCTCTGACACGCTTGCCTTTCTGAGGCCGAAAGGACTGTACCTGATAATACGGTGCTTTCTTTGGTTGTGAGGGAACGTGGGGTAGAAAAGTTGATTTTCCCGCTGTTGCTGTGGATACCAGGTCCGAGAGACCATCCCCAAACAGTTCCTCACCCTTATAAGGCAAAACCTCCATGTGCCTTTTAGAATCAGCATCACCTGTCCACTGCCGAGTCCATAATACTCTCCTGGCAGAAATGGACATTGCATTAATTCCCGATGCCAGTCGGCAAATATCCCTCTGTGCATCTCTCATATATAAGACTACGTCCTTTATATGGTCTATGGTTAGCAAAATAGTATCCCTGTCGAGTGTATCAATGTTATCTGACAGGGTGTCGGACCAAGCTGCTGCAGCACTACACATCCATGCTGACGCAATAGCAGGTCTCAGTATAGTACCTGAGTGTGTATATACAGACTTCAGGATAGCTTCCTGCTTTCTATCTGCAGGCTCCTTTAAGGCGGCCGTATCCTGAGACGGCAGTGCCACCTTTTTTGATAAGCGTGTGAGCGCTTTGTCCACCCCAGGGGATGTTTCCCAACGTACCCTATCCGTTGGCAGGAAAGGGTACGCCATCAGAAACTTCTTAGGAATTACCAGTTTTTTATCAGGGGAACACCACGCTTCTTCACAAAATTCATTTAACTCCTCAGATGGGGAAAAGTCACTGGAAGCTTTTTCTCCCCAAACATAATACCCTTTTTAACGGTAACGGGGTCAGTGTCAGAAATGTTCAATACATTTTTCATTGCCGTAATCATGCATCGGATGGCCCTTGTGGACTGTACATTTGTCTCATCCTCGTCGACACTGGAGTCAGACTCCGTGTCGACATCTGTGTCTGCCATCTGAGGTAGCGGGCGTTTTTGAGCCCCTGATGGCCTCTGAGACGCCTGGGCAGGCGCGGGCTGAGATGCCGGCTGTCCCAGGGCTGTCACGTCATCCAACCTTTTATGTATGGAGTTGACACTGTCGGTTAAAACCTTCCACATATCCATCCACTCTGGTGTCGGCCCCGTAGTGGGTGACATCACACTTATCGGCTCTTGCTCCGCCTCCACGTAACCCTCCTCATCAAACATGTCGACACAGCCGTACCGACACACTGCACACACACAGGGAATGCTCTGACTGAGGACAGGACCCCACAAAGTCCTTTGGGGAGACAGAGAGAGAGTATGCCAGCACAAACCACAGCGCTATATAACCAGGGATTTACACTAAAGTGAGTGATTTTTCCCTATAGCAGCTTATTATACACAGTTTGCGCCTAAATTTAGTGCCCCCCCTCTCTTTTTTACCCTTGAAGCCTGGAAACTGCAGGGGAGAGCCTGGGGAGCTGCCTTCCAGCGGAGCTGTGAAGAGAAAATGGCGCCGCCCCTTTCTCGGTGGACTTCTCCCGCTTTTTTATATGCTTTATGGCGGGGGATTATGCACATATACAGTTTATTAGCTGTATTATGTGCTATTTAGCCATGTAAGGTACTCTAATTGCTGCCCAGGGCGCCCCCCCCCCCCCCAGCGCCCTGCACCCATCAGTGACTGGAGTGTGTGGTGTGCAGAGGGAGCAATGGCGCACAGCTGCAGTGCTGTGCGCTACCTTAATGAAGACCGGAGTCTTCAGCCGCCGATTTTCAACTTCTCTTCGGTTCTTCTGGCTCTGCAAGGGGGACGGCGGCGCGGCTCCGGGACCGGACGACCGAGTACTGGGCCTGTGTTCGATCCCTCTGGAGCTAATGGTGTCCAGTAGCCTAAGAAGCCCAAGCTAGCTGCAAGCAGGTAGGTTCGCTTCTCTCCCCTCAGTCCCACGTAGCAGTGAGTCTGTTGCCAGCAGATCTCACTGAAAATAAAAAACCTAACAAATACTTTCTTTCTAGGAAGATCAGGAGAGCCCCTAGAGTGCATCCAGCTCTGGCCGGGCACAGATTCTAACTGAGGTCTGGAGGAGGGGCATAGAGGGAGGAGCCAGTGCACACCAGATATAGTACCTAATCTTTCTTTTAAGAGTGCCCAGTCTCCTGCAGAGCCCCTCTATTCCCCATGGTCCTTACGGAGTACCCAGCATCCACTAGGACGTCAGAGAAATAGGATTTGGGGAGAAATGTGATTGATTTATGTGTGAACAACATGATTTATCGGGGGAGCAATGTGATTGATTTATGTGGGGAGCAATAGGATTTATGTATTGAGCAACATGATTTATGTGGGGAGCAATGTGATTGTTTTTTCTGTATAGGCCAATGTATGTGTGGATTTTTTTTTTACTGTGAGGGCCAATGTGCGTGTTTTTTTTTCTGTGGGGAACTGATGGTGTGCCTTGGCAATTTTAAAATATTGTTCGGTGTGCCGCGAGTAAAAAAAGGTTGAAAATAACTGACCTACGGTATAATAATATAGATTGCCTGGCTTATGTGAACATTAAGGCTATACCGGCCAGTTATTACCAATTACAATCACTCATGGTATTTAGTCTAATGAATATGTGTATACTGTAAATAAACACCACTTGTGGTCTGTTGTATATACAGTATGCACCTAAACGTTATACAGAGCACGTCAGTTCTGCTGACAAACATTATGGATTATCATTTGGAAGCAAGAACAAAGCCAGTAACTTTGTACCTTCTAAACCCACGTTGCAGGTGGGGTAGATGTGCAGAGAGATTTAGTCTTGAGACTGGTATGTCCAAACTAGTACCTATATATTACTCACCACACAGCAACCTGGGAACCACATAACAAATTTGAAATTAAAGCGCCTGCAGCCAGGACAGAGAGTTGTACAGAAAGAATGGAAATTTTTCTATAGGCGACTCGTTTAAAAAAAAAAAAAAAAAGGGCTGGAGAACCTTAATTTATGGGGCAATAAACATAACTGTAAACTAAAAAGGACAGTACAGATGTGTCCACTTACGTCTAACCTGCACATTAAACAGCCCTTCTAGTCACACCATGCTGTGGCGTGACTTGCTGGTAGCATCAAATGTCTTATCGTGCAGCCATTAAAAGGCATTTTATCTGCAAAAAGATGCCAATAGGACGCATACGCAGCTTTTGCTGATTAAAAGGATATGCGGCATGCCTATATTCTGTGTGTGTGCCTGCATATGAAATGCTAGAGAACACTGTAATGCAGCATTTCGTATGCCTCGGGCGCACACAGAATACGGGCAAGCCGCATATTATTTTACTTAGCAGAGTCTGCTTGTGTGTCTTATTTACATAACAGTACAAATAAGACTCATTTCAGCTACAAAAACTATCGGAGCTGCACGGGACCTGTCATCTTACTCAGGGCCATCTTAAAAGCAGTGTAGGCCCCTGGGCACAGCAATGCACTTGGCCCCCTACCTATCCTCCAGTGATAGGGGTGGGGTGTGCTATCAGCAGTAGTTTTATGTCCCACGGGCGGTAGGTGGTGTTCTATCTTCCGCTCAGCATGTAGGACCTGGAGGGAGGGAGAACACTAAACTGTAGAAGAGGCAATGGGATGTATGAAGGGGCCCCGGTACATGACTTCCAGGGTGGTAGGGGGTGTGTAATAGGGGGTGGATAGTGGAGTGGGCTTAATATTCATAATTTTCCAGTGGGAGGGCAGCTTGCTTGTCTGCAGATATCTCCAGTTCCTGAAAATAAATTTCTTAGCTTTGAATGTGATTAAAAATTAGAGCGTGCCACCTTTCAGGAGGTACTAGGGACGGGTGTAGTCAGCTTACCGACGCCGGGATCCCGGCATCCCAGCAGCATACCGACGCCGGGATCCCGGCGTGGAGGGGCGAGTGCAGCAAGCCCCTTGCGGGCTCGCTGCGCTCGCCACGCTGCGGGCTCGGTGGCGACCTGCGGTCGCCGCGGGTCTATTCCCACTCTATGGGTGTCGTGGACACCCACGAGTGGAAATAGTCCCTGTTGGTCGGCGTGCCGACCATCGGGAAAGTGAGCCGTCGGGCTCGTGGAGGAGGTCATGTGACTGTTGGTCAGATGACCGGCTGTCACATGAATACCACCCCTAGGGACTTGGGGATCAGAGTTCAGGAGCCAGAGCAATCCACTGGCAAAAATATAAAACTGCAAACCAGATGTTTGGAGCTGGAGCAGGGACCAGCTACTTGAAGGCTTATATCTCCAGTTCTGGGCATAGTAGAGACAAGCTGCCGTGTCCACTGAAAGGGGGGAGTCCCATCTTTTGGAGAATACCCTCATAAAAACTCTAAGTCAGACAGAACCCGAGATATCTGGCTGGGAAGAGCAATTAACAGTCTTGGATGGGGACCACTGCTTCGAAGTCAGATATCTCTGGTTCCCCAGAGCCGATTTTAAAAATTCTGGTACCCCTAGAAAGAGAGTACCCTCAGCTATCATTAGACTCCTGGGGCCCATGGGCAAGTGCCCATTGAGCCCATACAAAAAGACGTCCCTGAGCTCACTCACGCAATGCATCTCCCGCTGCATGGCCTATTGAGGCTAGATGTATGCGGACACACTTGTACTTATTGAGAGCCTGACCTGTCTGGTTAGTGGGAAACCCATTAATGCCGGATATCTGTGTTCTCCATAATAGGGATAAGTTGTAGCTGACAATCTTCTATGGAGCCCCCTCACTATTTTTACCTATAGTTCATAATCGACTTCCAAGATGGGGGTGCGGATGTTATTTTTAGGAATTGGCACCTCCATGGTATTCTATTAATATATCAGCATTTAGACATAGAATATGCCTCTGTTCTCATCCTGTCCTGACTTAAATATGGATAATTCCAATTGCTTTAAATGTTTACGTCCTGAGGCGGATATCCTTCATTGTCTGTGGTCCTGCGATATTGTACAGTCATTTTGGAAAGATGTCCAATCCTATATCACTGATACTTTACATATCCCATTTACAGTGACTATGCCCAGGGCCGGATTGACAATGGGGCAGATGGAGCTACAGTTCCATGCCCCCCCCCCCACCACCCCCCATTGAAAATAGGCCCAAAGCCCATCACAATTAAGTGGCCCAAAGCTGCTGGCATTACAATGAGTCACACTGACTCACTGAATGCCGCCGCCAGCACTGCCCCCAGACAGTACCCAACTCATAGGCATACGCACGGGAGATCCGCCCTTGTAGGAGTGGGAAACCGTGTCACCACACCCCCCGGGCCGTCCAGTAACGGGGACTCCGGAGTCATCTCTCCTAGCAATGACACCAGGTAATCCACCTCCATTCCGCCCCCACCGGTATGAAGCCGTCTGGGCTCAGATGCTTTCTGCCCCGCCTCATGTAACCTGCACACAGTTGCCTGAAGCCGGAAGAAACACATGGAACTCGGCTGCAGTGTCAAGCCAAATGCTTCCCTCTCTCGCCAGGAACAGGGCACACTCGATATAGATAGATATATATATATATATATATATATATATATATATGATGATTCACACTCTATAGTACCAAGCACTGCTAATCAGAATAATTATAATAATAACTAGCTGAAGTACCCGGCGTTGCCCGGGTTCAGAGCTTCATGTTATTAAGTTATCAATGAGTTGGATGTAACTGTCAACATATTAAAAATAAGTAGCAGCTCTTCCAACACACCCATGAGGTGACTGCCTAGTGTCGTTTTTGTTTTTGGGGTGTCGCCATTAGCCCTAATCCCCATATATGTATTTTTGTGTTTTTATTTTTGTGTATTTTTTGTTTGTATATGCAGAAGTGTATTTTGTATATTTATGTGTATGTTTTTAGTTTTGTTTTTAAAGAAGTTTATTTGTGTGTTTTTTCTATATTTTTGTGTATTTTTTGTTTTGTATTTGCAGGTGTGTATTTTGTGTTTTTTCTTAATTTTTGTATTTTTTTTATTTATTTATTTTTGCAGACGTGTCAAGAAGTTAATTTTTTTCTTTTTTTTCCCCCTTGATTTTTGTGTATTTTTTTATTTTGTATTTGCAGAGGTTGATTTTTTTCTTTTCTTAATTATTGTTTTTTTTGTTTTTTTATTTGCAGATGTGTTTACATAAGACAAAACAACTAATACATACGACAAAACAAACAAGACCAAAAACTAGCTTTGGATGAGCCCACCTTCTGGGCTGGGCTAGTGCCCCCTGGCTGGGCAGGGCTAGTGTCTGCCGGCTGGGCAGAGCTAGTGCCTGCCGGGTGGGCAGAGCTAGTGTCCACTGGCTGGTCTGGGATTGGGCCCACCTGCTGGGCTGGGCCTGCCTTCTGGGCAGGTCTTGGGCCCACCTTCCGGGGCAGACTTGGGCCCGCCTTCTTGGCCGGTATTGGGCCTGCCTTTTGGGCTAGGCTTGGGCCTACCTTCTTGGCTAGGCTTGGGCCTACCTTCTTGGCTGGGCTTGGGCCCACTTTCTTGGCCGAGCTGAGGGCCAGCGACTTGGCCCTGCTTGGGGCCGGTATCTTGGCCCATCTAGGGTCCAGTGGCTGGTCTAGGCTAGGGCCCTTCAGTTTAGCTTGAGGTCCTGCCAGTTTATTTGGACGAGGGCCTGCCAGCTTAGTCAGGCGCCTCGTCCCTTGCTCAGGTGTACGCCGCACCTCTGGTGGAGCCGGTCGTGGCGCTATATATCTATAGGGACACCATGATGGTAACTTGGCTACACCAGCTGTTGGCATCCTCCCACTATGAGCACTCAACAAGATATGACAGTAAACTGCCTGGGAGCTGATATTTATAGCCTCAGAGCCATGTGATAGATGGCCATATATGGGCATGAGATGAATGGCAAGTCCTGGGGCATGTCTGGGCATGTCTGAAGGTCTGATGGGCATGTAACTGGCATGTTGGGGGCTCTGATGGGCATGTCTGGGCATGTTGGGAGCACTGATGGGTATGTCTAAAGGTCTGAGGAGCATGTTGGGAGCATAGATGACCATATATGGGCATGGTCACATGCTCATGTGATAGATGACCATATATGATCATAAGTTAAGCGAGGTGCCCTCTGACTTTAGGCACCAGCTTCCTGCCCATATATGGGCATAGATAGACTGAACTCTGAGACTCCTGACATACTCCTGAAGGATTTTTAGTTGTATAATTGGAAAAATAAAATGAGGTGAAAAAAAACCTCACAGGTTACTGAGGGCCACTGTCACCTTTATTCTTTAAAAAAACAACAAAAAAAACGTATTTTCTCTAACGTCCTAGTGGATGCTGGGGACTCCGAAAGGACCATGGGGAATAGCGGCTCCGCAGGAGACTGGGCACAAAGTAAAAGCTTTAGGACTAGCTGGTGTGCACTGGCTCCTCCCCCTATGACCCTCCTCCAAGCCTCAGTTAGATTTTGTGCCCGAACGAGAAGGGTGCAATCTAGGTGGCTCTCCTGAGCTGCTTAGAGTAAAAGTTTAAATAGGTTTTTTATTTTCAGTGAGACCTGCTGGCAACAGGCTCACTGCATCGAGGGACTTAGGGGAGAGAAACGAACTCACCTGCGTGCAGAGTGGATTGGGTTTCTTAGGCTACTGGACATTAGCTCCAGAGGGACGATCACAGGCCCAGCCATGGATGGGTCCCGGAGTCACGCCGCCGGCCCCCTTACAGATGCTGAAGCAAGAAGAGGTCCATAAATCGGCGGCAGAAGACTTTCCTGTCTTCATAAGGTAGCGCACAGCACTGCAGCTGTGCGCCATTGCTCTCAGCACACTTCACACTCCGGTCACTGAGGGTGCAGGACGCTGGGGGGGGGCGTCCTGGGAAGCAATGAATTTACCTTAGTTGGCGAAAAATACATCACATATAGCTCCTGGGCTATATGGATGTATTTAACCCCTGCCAGTTTTCCAGTAAAAAGCGGGAGAAGAGCCCGCCGTGAAGGGGGCGGGGCCTATCTCCTCAGCACACAGCGCCATTTTTCCCACACAGCTCCGCTGGTAGGAAGGCTCCCAGAATCTCCCCTGCATCCTGCAACTACAGAAACAGGGTAAAAAAGAGAGGGGGGCACTTATTTGGCAAAATAACAGATATAAGCAGCTATAAGGGATAGACACTTATTGTAAGGTTGTCCCTATACATATATAGCGCTCTGGTGTGTGCTGGCAAACTCTCCCTCTGTCTCCCCAAAGGGCTAAGTGGGTCCTGTCCTCTATCAGAGCATTCCCTGTGTGTGTGCTGGGTGTCGGTATGTGTGTGTCGACATGTATGAGGAGGAAAATGATGTGGAGGCGGAGCAGAGTGTCTGTAACAGTGATGTCACCCCCTAGGGGGTCGACACCTGAGTGGATGTACTGTTGAAAATTACGTGACAGTGTCAGCTCTATATAAAAAAACAGTGGTTGACATGAGACAGCCGGCTACTCAGCTTGTGCCTGTCCAGACGTCTCATAGGCCGTCAGGCAGATGGCAGATACAGACGCCGACACGGATACTGACTCCTGTGTCGACGGTGAAGAGACAACCGTGATTTCCAGTAGGGCCACACGTTACATGATTGAGACAATGGAAAATGTTTTATACATTTCTGATAATACGAGTACCACCAAAAAAGGGGTATTATGTTCGGTGAGGGAAAAACTACCTGTAGTTTTCCTGAATCTGAGAAATAAAATGTGTGATGATGCGTGGGTTTCCCCCCGATAACAATTAATAATTTCTTAAAAAGTATTGGCTGCATACCCTTTCCCGCCAGAGGTTAGGATGCATTGGGAAACACCCCCTATGGGGGATAAGGCGCTCACACGCTTGTAAGAACAAGGGCTCTACCCTCTCATGAGATGGCCGCCCTTAAGGATCCTGCTGATAGAAAGCAGGAGGGTATCCAAAAAAAAAAAAAAAAGGTATTTACACACATACTGGTGTTATACTGCGACCAGCTATCGCCTCAGCCTGGAGGTGCAGTGCTGGGTTGGCATGGTCGGATTCCCTGACTGGAAATATTGATATCCTAGATAAGGATAGTATATTATTGCCTATAGAGCATTTAAAAGATGCATTTCTATATATGCATGATGCACAGCGGAATAATTGCCGACTGGCATCAAGTATAAGTGCGTTGTCCAATTCTACCAGTAAAATGGTCAGGTGATGCGGATTCCAAACGTCATTTGGAAGTATTGCCTTTGAAAGGGGACATTTGGGGTCGGTCTTTTAGACCTGGTGGCCACGGCAACAGCTGGGAAATCCACATTTGTACCCCAGGTCGCCTCTCAAAATAAGACGCCGTATTATCAGGCGCAGTCCTTTGTTGGCAAGCGGACAAAAGGTTCCTCTTCTCTGCTCGTGACAGAGGGAGAGGAAAAAGGCTGCAGAGATCAGCCAGTTCCCAGGAACAGAAACCCTTTCCAGCCTCTGCCAAGCCCTCAGTATGACGCTAGGGCTTTACAAGCTCAGGCACGGTGGGGGCCCGTTCTCAATGAATTTCAGTGCGCAGTGGGCTCACTCGCAAGTAGACCCCTGGATCCTTCAGGTAATATCTCAGGGGTACATATTGGAATTCGAGACGTCTCCCCCTCGCCGTTTCCAAAAGTCGACTTTACCGACGTCTCCCTCTGACAGGGAGGCAGTTTTGGAAGCCATTCACAAGCTGTATTCCCAGCAGGTGATAATCAAGGTACCCCTCCTGCAACAGGGAACGGGGTATTATTCCACACTATTGTGGTACCGAAGCCAGACGGCTCGGTGAGACCGATTCTAAAATCTAAAATCTTTGAACACTTACATACAGAGGTTCAAATTCAAGATTGAGTCACTCAGAGCAGTGATTGCGAACCTGGAAGAAGGGGACTACATGATGTCTCGGGACATCAAGGATGCTTACCTTCATGTCAAAATTTACCCTTCTCACCAAGGGTACCTCAGGTTTATGGTACAGAACTGTCACTATCAGTTCAGACGCTGCCGTAGGGATGGTCCACGGCACCCCGGGTCTTTACCAAGGTAATGGCCGAAATGATGATGTTCCTTCGAAGGAAGGGAATTTTAGTTATCCCTTACTTGGACGATTCCCTGATAAGGGTAAGATCCAGGGAACAGTTGGAGGTCGGTGTAGCACTATCTCAGATAGTGTTGCGGCAGCACGATTGGATTCTCAATATTCCAAAATCGCAGCTGGTTCCGTCGACGTGTCTTCTGTTCCTAGGGATGATCCTGGACACAGTCCAGAAAAAGGTGTTTCTCCCGGAGGAGAAAGCCAGGGAGTTATCCGAGCTAGTCAGGAACCTCCTCAAACCGAGCCAAGTCTCAGTGCATCAATGCACAAGGGTTCTGGGTAAAATGGGGGCTTCCTACGAAGCAATCCCATTCGGCAGATTCCACGCAAGAACTTTCCAGTGGGACCTGCTGGACAAATGGTCCGGGTCGCATCTGAAGATGCATCAGCGGATAACCCTGTCACCAAGGACAAGGGTGTCCCTCCTGTGGTGGTTGCAGAGTGCTCATCTTCTAGAGGGCCGCAGATTCGGCATTCGGGACTGGGTCCTGGTAACCACGGATGCCAGCCTGCGAGGCTGGGGAGCAGTCACACAGGGAAGGAATATCCAGGACTTATGGTCAAGCCTGGAGACATCACTTCACATAAATATCCTGAAGCTAAGGGACATTTACAATGCTCTAAGCTTAGCAAGTCCTTTGCTTCAAGGACAGCCGGTGTTGATCCAGTCGGACAACATCACGGCAGTCACCCACGTAAACAGACAGGGTGGCACAAGAAGCAGAAGGGCAATGACAGAAGCTGCAAGGATTCTTCGCTGGGCGGAAAATCATGGGATAGCACTTTCAGCAGTATTCATTCCGGGAGTGGACAACTGGGAAGCAGACTTCCTCAGCACGACCTCCACCCGGGGAGAGTGGGGACTTCACCCAGAAGTCTTCCACAGGATTATAAACCGTTGGGAAAAACTCGACAGGTATTGCGCCAGGTCCAGGGACCCTCAGGCAATAGCTGTAGACGCTCTGGTAACACCGTGGGTGTACCAGTCAGGGTATGTGTTTCCTCCTCTGCCTCTCATACCCAAGGTACTGAGATTGATAAGATGGTGAGGAGTAAGCACTATATTCGTGGCTCCGGATTGGCCAAGAAGGACTTGGTAACCGGAACTTCAAGAGAGGCTCACGGAGGATCCGTGGCCTCTACCTCTAAGAAGGGACCTGCTCCAGCAAGGACCCTGTCTGTTCCAAGACTTACCGCGGCTGCGTTTGACGGCATGGCGGTTTGAACGCCGGATCCTGAAGGAAAAAGGGCATTCCGGATGAAGTCATCCCTATCCTGATCAAAGCCAGGAAGGATGTAACCGCAAAAACATTATCACCGCAATTGGCGAAAATGTTGCGTGGTGCGAGGCCAGTAAGGCCCGACGGTGGAAATTCGACTGGGTCGATTCCTACATTTCCTGCAAACAGGAGTGTCTATGGGCCTGAAATTGGGGTCCATTAAGGTTCAAATTTCGGCCCTGTCAATTTTCTTCCAAAAAGAACTAGCTTCAGTCCCTGAAGTTCAGACGTTTGTAAAAGGGGTACTGCATATACAGCCTCCTTTTGTGCCTCCAGTGGCACTTGGGATCTCAATGTAGTTTTTTTTTTGGATTCCAAAAGTCACATTGGTTTGAACCACTTAAATCTGTGGAGTTAAAATATCTCACATGGAAAGTGGTCATGCGGTTGGCCCTGGCCTGGGCCAGGCGTGTGTCAGAATTGGCGGCTTTATCCTGTAAAAGCCCTTATCTGATTTTCCATTCGGACAGGGCGGAATTGAGGACTCGTCCTCAATTTCTCCCTAAGGTGTTTTCAGCATTTCACTTAAACCAACCTATTGTGGTGCCTGCGGCTACTAGGGACTTGGAGGATTCCAAGTTGCTGGACGTAGTCAGGGCCCTGAAAATATATGTTTCCAGGACGGCTGGAGTCAGAAACTCTGACTCGCTGTTTATCCTGTATGCACCCAACAAGCTGGGTGCTCCTGCTTCTAAGCAGACGATTGCTCGTTGGATTTGCAGTACAATTCAGCTTGCACATTCTGTGGCAGGCCTGCCACAGCCAAAATCTGTAAAAGCCCATTCCACACGGAAAGTGGGCTCATCTTGGGCGGCTGCCCGAGGGGTCTCGGCTTTACAACTTTGCCGAGCAGCTGCTTGGTCAGGGGCAAACACGTTTGCTAAATTCTACAAATTTGATACCCTGGCTGAGGAGGACCTGGAGTTCTCTCATTCGGTGCTGCAGAGTCATCCGCACTCTCCCGCCCGTTTGGGAGCTTTGGTATAATCCCCATGGTCCTTTCGGAGTCCCCAGCATCCACTAGGACGTTAGAGAAAATAAGAATTTACTTACCGATAATTCTATTTCTCATAGTCCGTAGTGGATGCTGGGCGCCCATCCCAAGTGCGGATTGTCTGCATTACTTGTACATAGTTATTGTTACAAAAATCGGGTTATTGTTGTTGTGAGCCATCTTTTCAGAGGCTCCTTCTGTTATCATGCTGTTAACTGGGTTCAGATCACAAGTTGTACGGTGTGATTGGTGTGGCTGGTAATGAGTCTTACCCGGGATTCAAAATCCTTCCTTATTGTGTACGCTCGTCCGGGCACAGTATCCTAACTGAGGCTTGGAGGAGGGTCATAGGGGGAGGAGCCAGTGCACACCAGCTAGTCCTAAAGCTTTTACTTTGTGCCCAGTCTCCTGCGGAGCCGCTATTCCCCATGGTCCTTTTGGAGTCCCCAGCATCCACTACGGACTATGAGAAATAGAATTATCGGTAAGTAAATTCTTATTTTAGTTTAATGTAAAAAAACAACAAATAAACAAATAGACATGTGTACTAAAACATAGATAGAAAATGTAGAAGAAAGCGATCCCATGGGATCCCATGACAATATAGCAAAACACATTGCCGTAACTAGACATTTTAGCGCTGTGTGCAAGAAACGGCATCGGCGCCCCCCTCATGCAAATGGGGCAGTGCGCGCCGTAGGCGCGCTAAATTATATATAGGGGCGTTGCTTCATGGAGAAGGGGTGTGGCCACAAAATAATACCAGTTCATATTACGGTGCACAGTAGTCTCCATTATTCAAATTATGCCGCACAGCAGCGCCACTACACCAGGTAGAGCCCCTTTTACACATTACAGCAGACAGCGTACCCTTTTTACACATTATGGCAGACAGCGTCCCCCTTTTTACACATTACGGCAGACAGCGTCCCCTTTTTTACAGCACACAGCCACCCATTTATCACACACACATAGCCCCTGGCTTTATCCCCTATAACCCCTGTCCCCCCACATACACCCCATATTCTTCTAACCCATCAAACCCCATAGTCCTCCTGTTGCACACACACAGCCACGCATCTGTCTGGTGACCACCTCCAGTTTGGGCCGGAGCTCCTTCAGCAGTGATGCTGGCATAGGCGCACCGCGGCTTAGTCCATGAGGCGGCGGCTGATATATATAGTATACATGTGGCACTTTGACTTCCATGTACTGAGCAACAGATGATACCACAGTTACCATGGACAACTTAAGATATGCAGCAGGCTGTGAAGATTATACTGAAAAAGCCACATGGATATCACAGACCCTGTGAACAAGCATGTGCAGTCAGGGAAATGGACACTGATAGAACAGAAGACGATTAGATTTGGCCAGCCTAGATGTCGGCAGAGGGCTATACTAAACAGCCTAGACAGGAGCCACAGTGCCAGAGAGCAGAGCTGGATTAAGATGTCATGGGGCACTATGTAGGTCTTTGGCTCAGGGCCCCATCTGTGTGGTTGTGTATTTTATTTGCAGTATATAAATATATACTGTACATGCATACTGTGGTTGCAGTGGTACTTTAGAGCTGTAGATCTAGATTTGAAGATTACTTTTGTATACATTTTGTAGTATAAACTAGAGATGAGCGGGTTCGGTTTCTCTGAATCCGAACCCGCCCGAACTTCATGTTTTTTTACACGGGTCCGAGCGACTCGGATCTTCCCGCCTTGCTCGGTTAACCCGAGCGCGCCCGAACGTCATCATCACGCTGTCGGATTCTCGCGAGGCTCGGATTCTATCGCGAGACTCGGATTCTATATAAGGAGCCGCGCGTCGCGGCCATTTTCACACGTGCATTGAGATTGATAGGGAGAGGACGTGGCTGGCGTCCTCTCCGTTTAGAAATTAAAATAGATAGGAGAGTGAGAGTGAGACACTTCATTTACTTACTGGAGCTTAGGAGGAGTTATACTAGTGACTGATGACCAGTGACCTGACCCACCAGTGCAGTTTTATAATTTATTATTATTTAATAATCCGTTCTGTTCTTGTTCTCTGCCTGAAAAAAACGATACACAGTGACTCAGTCACACTCACATACCATATCTGTGCTCAGCCCAGTGTGCTGCATCATCTATGTATAATATCTGACTGTGCTCACACAGCTTAATTGTGGGGGAGACTGGGGAGCAGTTATAGGTTATAGCAGGAGCCAGGAGTACATATTAAACAGTGCACACTTTTGCTGCCAGAGTGCCACTGCCAGTGTGACTGACCACTGACCACTGTGACCAGTGACCTGACCACACTGACCACCAGTATAGTATATTGTGATTGTCTGCCTGAAAAAGTACACTCGTCGTGTGACTTGTGTGGTGTTTTTTTATTCTATAAATATTAAAAAACTCATTCTGCTGACAGACAGTGTCCAGCAGGTCCCTCATTATATAATATATACCTGTCCGGCTGCAGTAGTGATATATATATATTTTTTATATCATTATTTATCATCCAGTCTATACTAGCAGCAGACACAGTACGGTAGTTCACGGCTGTAGCTACCTCTGTGTCGGCACTCGGCAGTCCATCCATAATTGTATACCACCTACCCGTGGGTTTTTTTTTCTTTCTTCTTTATACATACTACATCTCATTATCATCCAGTCTATATTAGCAGCAGACACAGTACAGTACGGTAGTCCACGGCTGTAGCTACCTCTGTGTCGGCACTCGGCAGTCCATCCATAATTGTATACCACCTACCCGTGGTTTTTTTTTTCTTTCTTCTTTATACATACTACATCTCATTATCATCCAGTCTATATTAGCAGCAGACACAGTACAGTACGGTAGTCCACGGCTGTAGCTACCTCTGTGTCGGCACTCGGCAGTCCATCCATAATTGTATACCACCTACCCGTGGTTTTTTTTTTCTTTCTTCTTTATACATACTACATCTCATTATCATCCAGTCTATATTAGCAGCAGACACAGTACAGTACGGTAGTCCACGGCTGTAGCTATCTCTGTGTCGGCACTCGGCAGTCCATCCATAATTGTATACCACCTACCCGTGGGTTTTTTTTTCTTTCTTCTTTATACATACTACATCTCATTATCAACCAGTCTATATTAGCAGCAGACACAGTACGGTAGTTCACGGCTGTAGCTACCTCTGTGTCGGCACTCGGCAGTCCATCCATAATTGTATACCACCTACCCGTGGTTTTTTTTTCTTTCTTCTTTATACATACTACATCTCATTATCATCCAGTCTATATTAGCAGCAGACACAGTACAGTACGGTAGTCCACGGCTGTAGCTACCTCTGTGTCGGCACTCGGCAGTCCATCCATAATTGTATACCACCTACCCGTGGTTTTTTTTTCTTTCTTCTTTATACATACTACATCTCATTATCATCCAGTCTATATTAGCAGCAGACACAGTACAGTACGGTAGTCCACGGCTGTAGCTACCTCTGTGTCGGCACTCAGCAGTCCATCCATAATTGTATACCACCTACCCGTGGTTTTTTTTTCTTTTTTCTTTATACATACTACATCTCATTATCAACCAGTCTATATTAGCAGCAGACACAGTACGGTAGTTCACGGCTGTAGCTACCTCTGTGTCGGCACTCGGCAGTCCATCCATAATTGTATACTAGTATCCATCCATCTCCATTGTTTACCTGAGGTGCCTTTTAGTTGTGCCTATTAAAATATGGAGAACAAAAATGTTGAGGTTCCAAAATTAGGGAAAGATCAAGATCCACTTCCACCTCGTGCTGAAGCTGCTGCCACTAGTCATGGCTGAGACGATGAAATGCCATCAACGTCGTCTGCCAAGGCCGATGCCCAATGTCATAGTACAGAGCATGTCAAATCCAAAACACCAAATATCAGTAAAAAAAGGACTCCAAAACCTAAAATAAAATTGTCGGAGGAGAAGCGTAAACTTGCCAATATGCCATTTACCACACGGAGTGGCAAGGAACGGCTGAGGCCCTGGCCTATGTTCATGGCTAGTGGTTCAGCTTCACATGAGGATGGAAGCACTCAGCCTCTCGCTAGAAAACTGAAAAGACTCAAGCTGGCAAAAGCACCGCAAAGAACTGTGCGTTCTTCGAAATCCCAAATCCACAAGGAGAGTCCAATTGTGTCGGTTGCGATGCCTGACCTTCCCAACACTGGACGTGAAGAGCATGCGCCTTCCACCATTTGCACGCCCCCTGCAAGTGCTGGAAGGAGCACCCGCAGTCCAGTTCCTGATAGTCAGATTGAAGATGTCAGTGTTGAAGTACACCAGGATGAGGAGGATATGGGTGTTGCTGGCGCTGGGGAGGAAATTGACCAGGAGGATTCTGATGGTGAGGTGGTTTGTTTAAGTCAGGCACCCGGGGAGACACCTGTTGTCCGTGGGAGGAATATGGCCACTGACATGCCTGGTGAAAATACCAAAAAAATCAGCTCTTCGGTGTGGAAGTATTTCAACAGAAATGCGGACAACAGGTGTCAAGCTGTGTGTTGCCTTTGTCAAGCTGTAATAAGTAGGGGTAAGGACGTTAACCACCTCGGAACATCCTCCCTTATACGTCACCTGCAGCGCATTCATAATAAGTCAGTGACAAGTTCAAAAACTTTGGGCGACAGCGGAAGCAGTCCACTGACCAGTAAATCCCTTCCTCTTGTAACCAAGCTCACGCAAACCACCCCACCAACTCCCTCAGTGTCAATTTCCTCCTTCCCCAGGAATGCCAATAGTCCTGCAGGCCATGTCACTGGCAATTCTGACGAGTCCTCTCCTGCCTGGGATTCCTCCGATGCATCCTTGCGTGTAACGCCTACTGCTGCTGGCGCTGCTGTTGTTGCTGCTGGGAGTCGATGGTCATCCCAGAGGGGAAGTCGTAAGCCCACTTGTACTACTTCCAGTAAGCAATTGACTGTTCAACAGTCCTTTGCGAGGAAGATGAAATATCACAGCAGTCATCCTACTGCAAAGCGGATAACTGAGGCCTTGGCATCCTGGGTGGTGAGAAACGTGGTTCCGGTATCCATCATTACTGCAGAGCCAACTAGAGACTTGTTGGAGGTACTGTGTCCCCGGTACCAAATACCATCTAGGTTCCATTTCTCTAGGCATGCGATACCGAAAATGTACACAGATCTCAGAAAAAGAGTCACCAGTGTCCTAAAAAATGCAGCTGTACCCAATGTCCACTTAACCACGGACATGTGGACAAGTGGAGCAGGGCAGGGTCAGGACTATATGACTGTGACAGCCCACTGGGTAGATGTATGGACTCCCGCCGCAAGAACAGCAGCGGCGGCACCAGTAGCAGCATCTCGCAAACGCCAACTCTTTCCTAGGCAGGCTACGCTTTGTATCACCGCTTTCCAGAATACGCACACAGCTAAAAACCTCTTACGGCAACTGAGGAAGATCATCGCGGAATGGCTTACCCCAATTGGACTCTCCTGTGGATTTGTGGCATCGGACAACGCCAGCAATATTGTGTGTGCATTAAATATGGGCAAATTCCAGCACGTCCCATGTTTTGCACATACCTTGAATTTGGTGGTGCAGAATTATTTAAAAAGCGAGAGGGGCGTGCAAGAGATGCTGTCGGTGGCCAGAAGAATTGCGGGACACTTTCGGCGTACAGGCACCACGTACAGAAGACTGGAGCACCACCAAAAACGCCTGAACCTGCCCTGCCATCATCTGAAGCAAGAAGTGGTAACGAGGTGGAATTCAACCCTATATATGCTTCAGAGGTTGGAGGAGCAGCAAAAGGCCATTCAAGCCTATACAATTGAGCACGATATAGGAGGTGGAATGCACCTGTCTCAAGCGCAGTGGAGAATGATTTCAACGTTGTGCAAGGTTCTGATGCCCTTTGAACTTGCCACACGTGAAGTCAGTTCAGACACTGCCAGCCTGAGTCAGGTCATTCCCCTCATCAGGCTTTTGCAGAAGAAGCTGGAGACATTGAAGGAGGAGCTAACACGGAGCGATTCCGCTAGGCATGTGGGACTTGTGGATGGAGCCCTTAATTCGCTTAACAAGGATTCACGGGTGGTCAATCTGTTGAAATCAGAGCACTACATTTTGGCCACCGTGCTCGATCCTAGATTTAAAACCTACCTTGGATCTCTCTTTCCGGCAGACACAAGTCTGCTGGGGTTGAAAGACCTGCTGGTGAGAAAATTGTCAAGTCAAGCGGAACGCGACCTGTCAACATCTCCTCCTTCACATTCTCCCGCAACTGGGGGTGCGAGGAAAAGGCTCAGAATTCCGAGCCCACCCGCTGGCGGTGATGCAGGGCAGTCTGGAGCGACTGCTGATGCTGACATCTGGTCCGGACTGAAGGACCTGACAACGATTACGGACATGTCGTCTACTGTCACTGCATATGATTCTCTCAACATTGAAAGAATGGTGGAGGATTATATGAGTGACCGCATCCAAGTAGGCACGTCACACAGTCCGTACTTATACTGGCAGGAAAAAGAGGCAATTTGGAGGCCCTTGCACAAACTGGCTTTATTCTACCTAAGTTGCCCTCCCACAAGTGTGTACTCCGAAAGAGTGTTTAGTGCCGCCGCTCACCTTGTCAGCAATCGGCGTACGAGGTTACATCCAGAAAATGTGGAGAAGATGATGTTCATTAAAATGAATTATAATCAATTCCTCCGCGGAGACATTGACCAGCAGCAATTGCCTCCACAAAGTACACAGGGAGCTGAGATGGTGGATTCCAGTGGGGACGAATTGATAATCTGTAAGGAGCGGGATGTACACGGTGATATATCGGAGGATGATGATGAGGTGGACATCTTGCCTCTGTAGAGCCAGTTTGTGCAAGGAGAGATTAATTGCTTCTTTTTTGGTGGGGGTCCAAACCAACCCGTCATATCAGTCACAGTCGTGTGGCAGACCCTGTCACTGAAATGATGGGTTGGTTAAAGTGTGCATGTCCTGTTTATACAACATAAGGGTGGGTGGGAGGGCCCAAGGACAATTCCATCTTGCACCTCTTTTTTCTTTAATTTTTCTTTGCGTCATGTGCTGTTTGGGGAGGGTTTTTTGGAAGGGCCATCCTGCGTGACACTGCAGTGCCACTCCTAGATGGGCCCGGTGTTTGTGTCGGCCACTAGGGTCGCTTATCTTACTCACACAGCTACCTCATTGCGCCTCTTTTTTTCTTTGCGTCATGTGCTGTTTGGGGAGGGTTTTTTGGAAGGGACATCCTGCGTGACACTGCAGTGACACTCCTAGATGGGCCCGGTGTTTGTGTCGGCCACTAGGGTCGCTTATCTTACTCACACAGCTACCTCATTGCGCCTCTTTTTTTCTTTGCGTCATGTGCTGTTTGGGGAGGGTTTTTTGGAAGGGACATCCTGCGTGACACTGCAGTGACACTCCTAGATGGGCCCGGTGTTTGTGTCGGCCACTAGGGTCGCTTATCTTGCTCACACAGCTACCTCATTGCGCCTCTTTTTTTCTTTGCGTCATGTGCTGTTTAGGGAGGGTTTTTTGGAAGGGCCATCCTGCGTGACACTGCAGTGACACTCCTAGATGGGCCCGGTGTTTGTGTCGGCCACTAGGGTCGCTTTTCTTACTCACACAGCTACCTCATTGCGCCTCTTTTTTTCTTTGCGTCATGTGCTGTTTGGGGAGGGTTTTTTGGAAGGGCCATCCTGCGTGACACTGCAGTGCCACTCCTAGATGGGCCCGGTGTTTGTGTCGGCCACTAGGGTCGCTTATCTTACTCACACAGCTACCTCATTGCGCCTCTTTTTTTCTTTGCGTCATGTGCTGTTTGGGGAGGGTTTTTTGGAAGGGACATCCTGCGTGACACTGCAGTGCCACTCCTAGATGGGCCCGGTGTTTGTGTCGGCCACTAGGGTCGCTTATCTTACTCACACAGCTACCTCATTGCGCCTCTTTTTTTCTTTGCGTCATGTGCTGTTTGGGGAGGGTTTTTTGGAAGGGACATCCTGCGTGACACTGCAGTGCCACTCCTAGATGGGCCAGGTGTTTGTGTCGGCCACTAGGGTCGCTGAGCTTAGTCATCCAGCGACCTTGGTGCAAATTTTAGGACTAAAAATAATATTGTGAGGTGTGAGGTATTCAGAATAGACTGAAAATGAGTGGAAATGATGGTTTTTGAGGTTAATAATACTTTGGGATCAAAATGACCCCCAAATTCTATGATTTAAGCTGTTTTTTAGGTTTTTTGGAAAAAAAACACCCGAATCCAAAACACACCCGAATCCGACAAAAAAAATTCGGTTAGGTTTTGCCAAAACGCGGTCGAACCCAAAACACGGCCGCGGAACCGAACCCAAAACCAAAACACAAAACCCGAAAAATTTCCGGCGCTCATCTCTAGTATAAACTAATTTTGTCAATGTAAAAATAAGATTTTACTCACCGGTAAATCTATTTCTCGTAGTCCGTAGTGGATGCTGGGAACTCCGTAAGGACCATAGGGAATAGACGGGCTCCGCAGGAGACTGGGCACTCTATAAGAAAGATTTAGTACCATCTAGTGTGCACTGGCTCCTCCCTCTATGCCCCTCCTCCAGACCTCAGTTAGGATACTGTGCCCGGAAGAGCTGACACAATAAGGAAGGATTTTGAATCCCGGGTAAGACTCATACCAGCCACACCAATCACACCGTATAACTCGTGATACTATACCCAGTTAACAGTATGAAATATAACTGAGCCTCTCAACAGATGGCTCAACAATAACCCTTTAGTTAGGCAATAACTATATACAAGCATTGCAGACAATCCGCACTTGGGATGGGCGCCCAGCATCCACTACGGACTACGAGAAATAGATTTACCGGTGAGTAAAATCTTATTTTCTCTAACGTCCTAGTGGATGCTGGGGACTCCGTAAGGACCATGGGGATTATACCAAAGCTCCCAAACGTGCGGGAGAGTGTGGATGACTCTGCAGCACCGAATGAGAGAACTCAAGGTCCTCCTCAGCCAGGGTATCAAATTTGTAGAATTTAGCAAACGTGTTTGCCCCTGACCAAGTTGCAGCTCGGCAAAGTTGTAAAGCCGAGACCCCTCGGGCAGCCGCCCAAGATGAGCCCACTTTCCTCGTGGAATGGGCTTTCACTGATTTAGGATGCGGCAATCCAGCCGCAGAATGCGCCAGCTGAATTGTGCTACAAATCCAGCGAGCAATAGTCTGCTTAGAAGCAGGAGCACCTAGTCTTCCTGACTCCAGCCGTCCTGGAAACATAAAGTTTCAAGGCCCTGACTACATCCAGTAACTTGGAATCCTCCAAGTCCCTAGTAGCCGCAGGCACCACAATAGGTTGGTTCAAGTGAAAAGCAGATACCACCTTAGGGAGAAACTGGGGACGAGTCCTCAATTCTGCCCTATCCATATGAAAAATCAGATAAGGGCTTTTACAAGACAAAGC